>NC_065571.1:34446007-34659735 GCF_937616625.2 Mercurialis annua
TAGTGATTTAAACCAAACGTTTACAAACGTTACGAAACAAATCCAAACGGTTCGCCTTTTTAGCAATTTAATCCAAACGTTTACAAACGTTACAAAACAAATCTAAACGTTTCACATTTATAGCAATTTAAGCCAAACGTTTGCAAACATTGCAAAACAAAACCAAACGTTTAAAATGTTACAAAACAAATCCAAATGTTTCATATTTTAGCGATTTAAGCAAAACCTTCACAAATATTACGAAACAAAACTAAGCGTTTCACCTTTTTATCAATTTAAGCCAAACGTTTACAAACGTTACGAATCAAATCCAAGCGTTTCACCTTTTTAGCAATTTAAGCCAAACGTTTACAAACGTTACGAAAGAAATCCAAATGTTCACCTTTTTAGCGCTTTAAGCCAAACGTTTACAAACGTTACAAAACAAATCCAAACGTTTCACCTTTTTAGCGATTTGAGCCAAACGTTTACAAACTTTACGAAACAAATCCAAACGTTTCACCTTTTTAGCGATTTAAGCCAAACGTTTACAAACGTTACAAAACAAATCCAAACGTTTCATATTTTAGCGATTTAAGCAAAACCTTCACAAATGTTACGAAACAAAACTAAGCGTTTCACCTTTTTATCAATTTAAGCCAAACGTTTACAAACGTTACGAATCAAATCCAAGCGTTTCACCTTTTTAGCAATTTAAGCCAAACGTTTACAAACGTTACGAAAGAAATACAAATGTTCACCTTTTTAGCGCTTTAAGCCAAACGTTTACAAACGTTACAAAACAAATGCAAACGTTGAACATTTTTAGAGATTTAAGCCAAATATTTACAAACGTTACGAAACAAATCAAAGCGTTTCACCTTTTTAGCGATTTGAGCCAAAGGTTTACAAACGTTACGAGTGAAATCCAAACGTTTCACCTTTTTAATAATTTCAGCTAAACGTTTACAAATGTTACAAAACAAATCAAAACGTTGAACCTTTTTAGCGATTTATGCCAAATGTTTATAAATGTTACGAAACATATCCAAACGTTTCACCTTTTTAGTGATTTAAACCAAACGTTTACAAACGTTACGAAACAAATCCAAACGGTTCGCCTTTTTAGCAATTTAATCCAAACGTTTACAAACGTTACAAAACAAATCTAAACGTTTCACATTTATAGCAATTTAAGCCAAACGTTTGCAAACATTGCGAAACAAAACCAAACGTTTAAAATGTTACAAAACAAATCCAAATGTTTCATATTTTAGCGATTTAAGCAAAACCTTCACAAATGTTACGAAACAAAACTAAGCGTTTCACCTTTTTATCAATTTAAGCCTAACGTTTACTAACGTTACGAATCAAATCCAAGCGTTTCACCTTTTTAGCAATTTAAGCCAAACGTTTACAAACGTTACGAAAGAAATCCAAATGTTCACCTTTTTAGCGCTTTAAGCCAAACGTTTACAAACGTTACAAAACAAATCCAAACGTTTCACCTTTTTAGCGATTTAAGCCAAACGTTTACAAACTTTACGAAACAAATCCAAACGTTTCACCTTTTTAGCGATTTAAGCCAAACGTTTACAAACGTTACAAAACAAATCCAAACGTTTCATATTTTAGCGATTTAAGCAAAACCTTCACAAATGTTACGAAACAAAACTAAGCGTTTCACCTTTTTATCAATTTAAGCCAAACGTTTACAAACGTTACGAATCAAATCCAAGCGTTTCACCTTTTTAGCAATTTAAGCCAAACGTTTACAAACGTTACGAAAGAAATCCAAATGTTCACCTTTTTAGCGCTTTAAGCCAAACGTTTACAAATGTTACAAAACAAATGCAAACGTTGAACATTTTTAGAGATTTAAGCCAAATATTTACAAACGTTACGAAACAAATCAAAGCGTTTCACCTTTTTAGCGATTTGAGCCAAAGGTTTACAAACGTTACGAGTGAAATCCAAACGTTTCACCTTTTTAATGATTTCAGCTAAACGTTATCGCTAAAAAGGTGAAACATTTGGATTTGTATCGTAACGTTTTAAATGTGTTGCTTAAATCCCTAAAAAGAGGAAACGTTTGGATATATTTCGTCACGTTTGTAAACGTTTAGCTTAAATCGCTAAAAAGGTGAAACGTTTGGATTTGTTTTGTAACTTTTGTAAACATATGGCTTAAATTGCTAAAAAGGTGAAACGCTTGGATTTGTTTCGTAATATTTTTAAACGTTTGGCTTAAATTCTTAAAAATGTGAAACGCTTTCGAAGAGCAGTCTATTGTTTCTGATGGAAGGCCACCAGTGGGTACAGATCTAAACCCACCGGTGCATACTCAAGGCGGTGACAACCGTGCATCAAGGAGCCAGCCACCGATGATTCCCTTGTATGGAATGAGAGATTTTCCGGCCAACCATCCTGGAGGTTGGAATATGCAACCACCTGGAGTTCAGACCCCGAATCCACTGGTACAACAAGATTTCTTGAGGAACACGTTAACTCCTACCCAGCTCAGTTTCTCAACTGAGGCAACTTCGGCCGTCACGACCACCGCGGGGACTAGTGGGTCAAGAATGGTTCACCCAGGAATGGCACAAGTACAGGAATATATGGAATATTTGCATCAACAGATGATGCAAGCCCAGCAGATCCAGCAAGTGTTCATGGCTCAGATGAACCAAGGACCTAGTTTCAGAGCACCTCCTGTCATGAACCCACCAGGATTCCCTTCTGGCGAAACTCATCATCGCAGAGATCCTCCCGCCAGAGGCATCTCGAGAGAAGAAGGTCGGGATGACCCTTTGCCACCTCGAGACGATTTCCGTGAAAGAGGCATTCTGAGAGAAGAAGAGCAGAATGATCCTCCACCTCCTCGATCTGAGTTTCGTGATGGTCACCCTTCGAGAGAAGAAGGTCGGAATAACCACCAGCGACCAAGACCTAGAGGCCAGACAGAGCACCAAGCGCTGAGATACGAAGATCGACGTGATACTAATATGCCGAGGGACGAAGGTCGGCATGACCGCCCTTTTCCAAGAGAAGAAGGTCAGAATGATCCTCCTCCTCCTCGAAGGGAGGGGGTGCAAGATGAGAATCCGCCACTGGGGACACAGCGCGGAAACGCTGGCTTGGGGAGGGGAGACCCAGACCCGGAGGCATATCCTCTGCGGACTGCGAGAGCAGAAGTTCCACCGATCAGGAGACATGGGGCGGAGAGCGTTCACAGCTTGGGGCAGCTTCGCAACATCAGAAAACACTGTGTGACGAAGTCACTCGCCTTGTCCAGGCCGAGCTAGATAAACATAAAGGGCACAAGGCAGAGTCTTGACCTTTCATCACCTGTGGCATTGCTAGCCCGTTGTCAAAGGCTATATGGGACGACCCATTCCCAGATATGTTTAAATATCCACCTATTGATAGATATAACGGTAAATCCGACCCGATGACTCATTTAAGTTGTTTCCAGGTTGCAATGGGGGTACAAAGTGTTTTGGACGCGACTGTGTGTAAGGTGTTCCCTTCAACACTGAGTGACGCTGCGCAGAAATGGTACCAGAACGTTAAGGAGGGCTCTATGAACAGTTTCAGAGAGCTCTCTATCGCCTTTAAAACTCACTTTGCTCCGAGCATTGAACGAAAGAAGCGATCCAGTGACTTAAAGAAATGTTTTCAAAGGCAAGGAGAGAGCTTGAAAGTTTGTGTCGCTCGGTTCAATGCGGAGGCAATTACGATAGAAGATTTGAACGATGATACGGCCATTGACGCTATGAAAGATAACACCAGTATGCAAGTCTTCCGAGATAGCTTGATCACCGACCCGGTTGATACTTACACCGAGTTGATGAACAGGGCTTGGAACTATATCAACCTCGATGAGGAAAGACAGAGGAAAGTTTATGGATGGTTAGCTCGGTACCCAGTAAACCGCAGAGCACTCCAGGATCTAGCCGTAGTCAAGATCGGTACCGACCTCTGAACGAGACCTCGGGATACAGGGGAAACAAGTCATCTAACACTCAATCCAGTTCGCCTAGCACGAGGCCTGGTAAAAAGCCAAGTTTCAGCATTGGAGGAGGCACGGAAGGATACGTGGACCGAGCAGGAGTACCCAGACAGTATGTACCGCTTAATACTCCGAGGGAGCAGATTTTGTCATGGATCAAACACAACAATGAGGAGATTCGTTATCCCCCGAGGCTGGTGAAAGATGGAGATCGTTCTAAGTTTTGTGAATTTCATGACGGCTATGGCCATGAAACAGAGGAATGTGGACGTTTGCGAAGTGAGATAGACAAGCTAGTCTGCCAGGGACGGCTACAACATTTTGGAGAGTCAAGACCGAGGAAATACGAGAGTCAACTCGGTCAGGTCAGAGCCAGGGGGAAGCAGAGAAGCTCAACCCCTATCAAAGAAAACACAAGTCACAGGGGTGATTAACACAATCTCAGGGGGAACTCTAGAATCTAAATATAGCCGAAAACGCCGAAAGAAGAAGCAAAGGATGATCATGTCAGCGTCTACAGGATTGCCATGGCCGAGCATTGTTTTCGGGCCAGAGGACGCGAAGGGGGTAGAATTTCCCCACGAAGATGCTCTGATCGTACCAGCCATTGTCGGATTGAAATGGGTAAAGCGACTGCTGGTGGATGATGGTAGCTCAGTTAACTTGTTAACTCTGTCAGTATTTCTGGCACTGGGAGGATCTAAAACCGACCTTAAGCTAGTTAACATCCCTCTCTTGGGACTGGGTGGAGCTCCGGTTTGCCCAGAAGGCATGGTCGAGCTGGACTTGGAGCTCGGAGTCGAAATACCTCAGGAGGACGGAACAGAGGGTATCCTGGCGGAACCAACACGGAAGGTACGATCACTTTTCATGATAGTTGATATGCCTTTAGCGTACAATGGTATTCTTGGTAGACCTATGTTGTATAACACAGGTGCAGTCACTAGTCATCGTTATTTAATGATGAAAATCCCAGTAGAAAACGAGGTCATAACTATCAGGGGAAACCAAACCCTATCTCGGCAATGTTACATGGCAACAATGGGCAGCACGGTGGAAACGATGAACATCGACACACCAGAGCTGCTGCTCAGAGAGAAAAAGGCTCAGAAACCTCGGGAAAATTTAGAAACAATTGAATTAACAGAAGGCTCTGAGATGTGTGTGAAGCTGGGAACAGATTGGCCGAATGAGCACCGAGAAGCTATCATAGCTCGGATAAAACAATACGTGGAAGAGTATACCAACAACCCGGAGGATATCGGGGGGGGGGGGGGGGGGTAGACCCAAGGATAATCTCGCACAAGTTGAATGTGGATGCTAAGTGCAAGCCTGTCAAACAAAAGAAAAGGAGTTTCTCTCTAGAGAAACAAATAGCTATCCGGGATGAAGTGGATAAGCTCCTGAAAGCTGGTTTCATCAGGAAAGTAGATTACCCAGAGTGGTTGGCCAATGTGGTGTTAATCAAGAAGTCTAATGGCAGATGGAGGCTTTGTATAGATTTCACCGATCTAAACAACGCCTGCCCGAAAGACAGTTTTCCTTTGCCAAATATCGACCAGTTAGTAGATGCAACGTGTGGTTTTGCAGTCTACGCTTTCTTGGACGCTTCCCAGGGATATCACCAAATCCCGATGAACAAGGATAATGAGGAGAAGACAACATTTACAACAGACCTGGGAACATATTGCTACAAGAAGATGCCTTTCGGTTTGAAAAATGCCGGGGCAACCTACCAAAGACTCATGAATCATGTGTTCAAGGATCAACTGGGCAAGAATGTCGAGGTCTATGTAGATGACATAGTGGTGAAATCCAGAGGAATCGAGGATCACGCAGGGGACCTGGCAGAAACGTTTGAGAAGTTGAAGAAGTTCAATCTAAAGCTAAACCCGGATAAGTGTGTTTTCGCGGTACGGTCTGGGAAGTTTCTCGGGCACCTCATCTCAGAGAAAGGAATTGAGGCGAACCCAGAGAAAATTGAGGCAATAATGAACATGAAAGCCCCCACGTCGGTAAAAGAAGTACAAAAGCTGGATGGAAGAGTTGCGGCACTGGGAAGGTTCATGAGTTGCTCGGCCAAACGATGCCTGCCATTTTTCAAAATCATGAAAAATACAAAGAATTTCAAGTGGACAGACGAATGCAATACAACTTTTGAGGAATTGAAAGTCTACCTTAGCACTCCCCCGGTGCTAGGTAGACCCGAGCCAGGAGAAATCTTGTATTTATACCTCTCGGTGAATGATGAGACAGCAGCGGCAGTCCTGGTCAAGGAGGATAAGGGTCTACAAACCCCGGTTTACTACCTCAGTAGAGTCCTGAAAGGCCCAGAGATAAGATATCCGAAGATCGAGAAATTCGCTTTGGCATTGAAGGTGGCAGCAGAAAAGCTGAGGAGATATTTTGAAGCTCACATCATAGTAGTACGGACGAACCAACCTCCGAGGAAAGCTTTACAGAGGCGAGAAATGTCGGGACGACTGGTTAGCTGGTCGGTTCAGTTGGAAGGATATGACATCCGGTACGAACCACGGCCTGCCCTAAAGGCACAAGTATTCGCTAATTTTATAGCCGAGACCACGGCCAGTGATCAACCTGAAGAAGCAGACGAGCAACTTTTGAAATGGGTCCTAGAAGTCGATGGGGCATCAAACCTGGAAGGATCCGGAGCAGGCGTGGTCCTGAAAGGGCCTCAGGGAGTTACGTTTCGGAGCTCGGTAAAATTCGATTTCCTGGCATCCAACAACGCCGCGGAATATGAGGCTCTGTTGATCGGACTAAGAATGGTAAACGTGGTTAAAGCTGAGTACATAACAATAAGGAGTGATTCTCAGTTGGTCGTTTGCCAAATTTTGGGCACCTTTGAAGCCCGGGATCCTGAGATGCGAAGATATGTCGACAGAGTCAAGTTCTTCTTGAACAAGATTCAGGATCTAGGGGGAAAGTGGGTGATAGATCAAGTTCCCCGCTTAGAAAACCAACAGGCCGACGTACTGGCCAAAGCTGCAACATTGGATGAGAAGATACCCAGGGTCCATTTCTCGGTTCAAAAGCATTCCAGCATTGATAACCATGAAACCATCTTTCTAACCCAGCCTTTGGAGAATTGGATGCAAGGCATAGCCCATTACCTGATGGATGGAACTCTGCCGGAGGACAGAGACAAAGCGTACAAAATCCTGCGACAAGCTCCTTACTATGCTTTTCTCGACGGAGTCTTGTACAGGAAGTCATTCACCCACCCCTGGTCGAGGTGCCTGACAACAGAGGAGGGTGAGTATGTTCTGAGAGAAATACATGAAGGTATCTGCGGGGCGCATATAGCTCCTCGCATGCTGGCAAAGAAAGCAGTTCTGCAGGGATATTACTGGCCTCGAATGGTCAGGCAAGCTGAGGAGATTGTAAAGAAGTGCGAGAACTGCCAGAGGCATCAGAACATCCGACATGCTCCAACTACCGAGCAGTGTCCTATCACTAGCCCTTGGCCGTTTGCAACATGGGGGATCGATATCCTGGGACCATTCACAGCGACCACAGGGCAGAAAAAGTTCTTGATAGTAGCAGTAGATCACTTTACGAAGTGGATCGAGGTAGAAGCCGTAAGCACTATCACAGAAGCTCGGATTCGGGATTTCTTCGGGAGGCAAATTGTGTGCAGATTCGGGATACCCAGAGCTCTGATAACCGATAATGGGAAACAGTTCAATTGACGAGCTTTTAAAGAGTTTTGCAGCGATTTGCACATCGACTTACGCTTCACTTCAGTGGATCCGCAGAGCAACGGGATGACTGAGGTGACCGATCGAACAATAATGAAAGGGCTCAAAGCCAGGCTGGGGCAGTATGACAAAGAGTGGCTGGAAGAGCTACCTAAGGTTATCTGGGCTTACTGAACTACCCCAAGGGCAGGGACAGGAGACACCTCGTTTTCTCTAACATACGGGTGTGAGGCAATGATACCGGTGGAGATTGGGATGCCGACCTTGAGAGTCCAGTTTTTTGATGAGGCCAAGAATGAAGAAGAGCAGAAGTTATGCTTAGACCTGTTATAAGAACGGCGAGAATAGGCAGCACTAAGAATCGAAGCATACAAGCTGGATAAGTATCACAATAAGAGGGTTAAACCCATGAGTTTCCAAGTCGGAGACCTGGTCTTGAGACGGGCGGACATCGCCAAGGGGAATGCGGGAGTTGAAAAACTCGAGCCCAACTGGGAAGGCCCATATCGGGTCACTGAGGTCGAAAGAGTAGGAGCTTACAAAATAGCACACATGTCAGGCAGAGTGCTCCCGAGAACTTGGAACTCTCAGGTTCTTCGGAAATACTATCAGTAATTACTTGTTTTTCTTTCGAGGTACCTAGGGGTTTTTTCACTTATGTTTGGGTTAGGCTTTTGTAAAACTCAAACATAAGTTTTTCCCCTCAATGAATAAAAAAGATTTAAAAGAATTCATGTTTTTCTTTCCAAAACCCGAGAAATCTACTCGGTAATTTATCTACGGGCTATGTGCCATCTACGGGCTATGTGCCATCTACGGGCTATGAGCCATCTACGGGCTATGCGCCATCTACGGGCTATGCGCCATCTACGGGCTATGCGCCATCCACGGGATATGTGCCACCAACGGACTTTAAGCCAATCACGGGCTACGTATCACGTCCGGGCAATACACCCGGAACTATAGGAAACTAAGGGCTAGAAACATAGTACAACTTGTTTCAACCCACCTCGGAAAAACTAGAAATCAGTACCAGTAACTCCAGTTCAAAACTAAGTCAAGAGATCTTGGTAGAAAAACCTAGAAAATCATGCCAACAAAACTAGTTCGGAACCAGGTCAAGTTATCTATGGAAACAGGCTATCACACTTAGCCAAAGTTTTCAAGACAAAAAGATAAGCAGGGCAAAAGGAATTCAGAAACAAATAACAAATTCAACAGAAATCAAGAGAAACTTATAAAGAGCCCGGAGCTCGAGATTCGAAAAATCACAAAAATTAAAAACAAAGCGTACAAAATTACAAGGCCAGAAAAATGTTTATACAAGTTTAATTCGGACCCTGATCCTGGTCATCGGCCAGATAATCTTCAATATCAGCCGGGACATCATAATCCTCGGGCAGCTCTTTAGCTCGGCGATGTAGTTCCATGACATCCAGCTTAAAATCATATACGTCGATATTGGCCCCGAACCGACCCCGCACGTACTCGCCTGCTTGAACCTCGCCAACATACAACATCCGCCGGAAGGCCTCGTACAGGTCCTCCTCCCGAGCGGCCCCCTCGGCGACCTTGGCCTCTGCTTCCTCAGCTCGCTTAGTGATTTCTTCCAACTTCTTCTTCTGATCAGCTACAGTTTCTCGAAGCCCTTTAGCTGCCAAATCATTCCGACGAGTCAGCTCGGCCAGCTGCTTCGAGAAGTCCTCTTTTTCAGCCGATTTCTCGGTCTCGAGGTGGCCAACCTCTCCTCGCAGCTTCTCCAAGACCCCCATGTCCTCAGCACGACGATCCTGAGACCCCTTCAGCTGGCCCTCTAGCTTGGCCACAAAAGCTGCCCCATCGGAAGCCTTTTTCTTGGCCGCCTCGGAAAGTAGGAGTTTCTTGGCCAGCAAGAGGTCATCCTCGTTTTTATGGGCATTTTGGTCAGCCCGGTAAGACATCTGGGCCGCCTGAAAACAAAGAACAAAGTTCGCTAAGTATAAAAACAAGAACGCAAGTAAAAACAAAAAGCAAATACAAAGATACCTGGAGACAAAGGGTGGAGACCGTCGCAAGCAAGTTCTCTAGCTTGTAGGTTTTATAATAAGATTCGTCCTCGGGCAAAGTCGTCACCCGAGCGATGTCCCCAGCAATGGGCAGCTCGTGAATAGAAACCCGAACACTGGGATTGTGCTGGCCAACCAACTCGGCGAAGCTCGCCCGGGTTATGCTTTGCGGACCAGAGGCCGTAGTGCTGGAGTCCGAAGAAACCTCCGGAATATCCGGTATCTGAGACCTAGGAGCCCCCGTAGTTTCAATTACCTATGCATGGTTAGGTTATATTATGCAAAGTGTGCATGAAAAGTGACGCTAGATAAGTATGTCACCTCACAAGTCTCTTTAACGCGCCGTTCTGATTACCTAAGCATGGCTAGGTTATATAACACAAAAGTGTGCATTAATAGTGACGGTAGATTAATAGTCTGTCGCGTAACACGTCTCTTTAGCGCGTCGTTCCGATTACATAAGCATGGTTTGATTATATTACGCAAAGTGAGCGTGAAAAGTGATGCAATATTAGTATGTCGCGTCACAAGTCTCTTAAACGGGTCGTTCCAATTACCTAAGCATGGTTATGTTATATTACGCAAAGTGCGCGTGAAAAGTGATGCTCGATAAGTTTGTCGCGTCACAAGTGTCTTTAACGCGTCGTTCCGATTACCTAAGCATGGTTAGGTTATATTATGCAAAGTGTGCGTGAAAATTGACGCTAGATAAGTATGTCGCCTCACAAGTCTCTTTAACGCATCGTTTTGATTACCTAAGCATGGTTAGGTTATATAACGCAAAGTGTGCGTTAATAGTGACGCTAGATTAGTAGTCTGTCGCGTTACAAGTCTCTATAACGCGTCGTTCTGATTACCTAAGCATGGTTAGATTATATTGCACATAGTAAGCGTGAAAAGTGATGCAAGATTAGTATGTCGAGTCACAAGTCTCTTATACGCGCCGTTCTAATTATCTAAGCATGGACATGTTATATTACGCAAAGTGCGCATGAAAAGTGACGCTAGATAAGTATGTCGCGTCAGAAGTCTCTTTAACGCGTCGTTCCGATTACCTAAGCATGGTTAGGTTATATTATGCAAAGTGTGCGTAAAAAAGTGATGCTAGATAAGTATGTCGCTTCACAAGTCTTTGTAACGCGTTTTTCCGATTACCTAAGCATGGTTAGATTATATAACGCAAAGTGTGCGTTAAAAGTGACACTAGATTAGTAGTATGTCGCATCACAAATTTTTTCAACGTATCGTTCCGATTACCTAAGCATGGTTAGATTATATTACAGAAAGTGTGCGTGAAGAGTGATGCTAGATTAGTATGTCGCGTCACAAGTCTCTTTAACGAGTCGTTCCGATTACCTAGGCATGGTTAGATTATATAACGCAAAGTGTGCATTATAAGTGACGCAAGATTAGTATTTTGCGTCACAAGTCTCTTTAGCGCGTCGTTTCGATTACCTAAGCATGGTTAGGTTATATATTACGCAAAGTGTGCATGCAAAGTGATGCTAGATAAGTATGTCGCCTCACAAGTCTCTTTAACGCGTCATTTCGATTACATAAACATGGTTAGGTTATATAACGCAAAGTGTGAGCTAATAGTGACGCTATATTAGTATGTCGTGTCTCAAGTCTCTTTAACGCGTCGTGGCGATTACCTAAGCATGGTTAGGTTATATTACGCAAAGTCTGCGTTAAAAGTGATGCTAGATTACTGGTATGTCGCGCCACAAGTCTCTTTAGCGCTCGTTCCGATTACCTAAGCATGGTTAGTTTATGTTACGCAAAGTGTGCATGAAAAGTGATGCTAGATTAGTATGCCGCGTCACAAGTCTCTTTAACGCGTCGTTCCGATTACCTAAGTATGGTAAGGTTATATTACGCAAAAGTGTGCACTAAAAGTTACGCTAGATTAGTATGTCGCGTCACAAGTCTCTTTAAAAAATCGTTCTAATTAACTAAGCATGGTTAGGTTATATTACGCAAAGTGTGCCTTAAAAGTGACGCTAGATTATTATGTCGCGCCACAAGTCTCTTTAACGCGTCATTCCGATTACATAAGCATGGTTCGGTTATATTACGCAAAGTGTGCCTTAAAATTGACGCTAGATTAGTATGTCGCATCACAAGTCTCTTTAACACGTCGTTCTGATTACGTAACAATGATTTGGTTATATTACGCAAAGTGGGCGTGAAAAGGGACACTATATAGGTATGTCGCGTCACAAGTTTCTTTAACGCGTCGTTCCGATTACCTAAGAATGGTTAGGTTATATTACGCAAACTGTGCGTTAAAAGTGATGCTAAATTATTATGTCGCGTCACAAGTCTCTTTAACGCGCCGTTCCAATCACGTTCCGATTACCTAGGCATGGTTAGGTTATATAATGCAAAGTGTGCATTTTACAGTGACGCTAGATTAGTAGTATGTCGCGTCACAAGTCTCCTTAACGCGTTGTTCCGATTACCTAAGCGTAGTTCGGTTATATTACGCAAAGTTTGCGTGAAAAGTGATGCTAGATTAGTAATATGTCGCGTCAAAAGTCTCTTTAACGCGTCGTTTCGATTACCTAAGCATGTTTAGGTTATATGACGCAAAGTGTGTGTTAAAAGTGATGCTAGAATAGTATGTCGCGTCGCAAGTCTTTTTAACGCATCGTTCTGACCTAACAATGGTTAGGTTATATTACGTAAAGTGTGTGTGAACTGTGACGTTGTATAAGTATGTCGCGTCATAAGTCTTTTTAACACGTCGTTCTGATTACAGAAGCATGGTTAGGTTATATAATGCAAGTGTGCATTATAAGTGACACTAGATTGATATGTCGCGTCTCAAGTCTCTTTAACGCGTCGTTCCGATTACCTAAGCATGGTTAGGTTATATAATGCAAGTGTCGCTAGATTAGTATGTCGCATCTCAAGTCTCTTTGACGCGTCGTTCCGATTACCTAAGCATGGTTAGGTTATATTACTCAAAAGAGGAGTTACAAGTGACGCTAGATTAGAATGTCGCGTCACAAGTCTCTTTAACGCATCGTTCCGATAATCTAAGCATGGTTATATTACGCAAAGTGTGAGTTAAAAGTGACGATAGATTAGTATAACGAGTCACATATCTCTTTAACGCGTCGTTCCGATTACCTAAACATGGTTAGGTTATATTAGGCTAAGTGTGCGTTAAAAGTGACGCTAGATAAATATGTCCCGTTACAAGTCTCTTTAACGCGTAGTTCTGATTCCTAACAATGGTTTGCTTATATTACGCAAAGTGTGCGTGAAAAGTGACGCTATATAAGTATGTCGCGTCACAAGTCTCTTTAACGCGTCGTTCCGATTACCTAAGCATGCTTAGGTTTTATTACGCAAACTGTGCGTTAAAAGTGATGCTAGATTACTATGTCTCATAACAAGTCTCTTTAACGCGTCGTTCCGATTACCTATGCATGGTTAGGTTATATTATGCAAAGTGTGCGAGAAAAGGGACGCTACATAAGTATGTCGTGTCACAAGTCTCTTTAACACGTCATTCCAATTACCTATTCATGGTTAGGTTATATTCAGCAAAGTGTGCGTAAAAAGTAACGCAAGATTAGTATGTCGCGTATCAAGTATATTTAACACGTCGTTCCGATTACCTAAGCATAGTTAGGTTATATTACGCGAAGTGTGTATAAAAAGTGACGCTAGATTAGTATGTCGTGTCTCAATTCTCTTTAAAGAGTTGTTCCGATTACCTAAGCATGGCTTGGTTATGTTACGCGAAGTGTGCATGAAAAGTGACGCTAGATTAGTATGTCGTGTCTCAAGTATCTTTAACGTGTCGTTCCGATTACCTAAGCATGATTAGGTTATATTACACAAAGTGTGCGTAAAAAGTGACGCTAGATTGATATGGCGCGTCATAAGTCTATCTAACGCGTGGTTCCGATTACAGGTTATATTATGCAAAGTCTGCGTGAAAAGTGACGCTAGATTACTATGTTTTATCTCAAGTCTCTTTAACGCGTTGTTTCGATTACCATGCTTATCTCGCGTCACAGGTCTCTTTAACGCGTCGTTCTGATTACCTAAGCATGGTTAGGTTATATTACGCAAAGTGTGCGTGAAAAGTGACGGAAGATTAGTATGTCGCGTCTCAAGTCTCTCTAATGCGTCGTTCCGATTTCCTACGCATGGTTAGGTTATATTACGCAAAGTGTGCGTGAAAAGTGACGCTAGATTAGTATGTCGCGTCTAAGGTCTCTCCAACGCGTCGTTCCGATTTCCTAAGCATGGTTAGGTTACATTACGCAAAGTGTGCGTAAAAAGTGACGCTAGATTAATATGGCGCGTCTCAAGTCTCTTTAACGCGTCGTTTCGATTACCATGCTTATGTCGCGTCACAAGTCTCTTTAATGCGTCGTTGCAGTTACCTTAAGTATGGTTAGGTTATATTACGTTAAAGAGACTTGAGACGCGACATACTAATCTAGCGTCACTTTTCACGCACACTTTGCGTAATATAACCTAACCATGCTTAGGTAATCGGAACGATGCATTAAAGAGACTTGAGACACGACAAAATAACCTAGCGTCACTTTTGACACACACTTTGTGTAATAACCATACCATGCTTAGGTAATCGAAACGACGCGTTAAAAACATTTGAGACGTGACATACTAATCTAGCGTCACTTTTCACGCACACTTTGCGTAATATATAACCTAACCATGCTTAGGTAATCAGAACGACGCAACATACTAATCTATAGTCATTTTTCACGCACACTTTGCATAATATAACCTAACCATGCTTAGGTAATCAGAACGACGCGCTAAAATAGACTTGTGACACGATATACTAATCTAGCGTTAATTTTAACGCACACTATGTGTAATATAATCTAACCATGCTTAGGCAATCGGAACGACACGTCAAATAGACTTGAGACGCGACATACTAATCTAGCATCAGTTTATACGCACACTTTGCGTAATGTAATCTAACCATGCTTAGGTAATCGGAACAACGCGTTTAAGAGACTTGTGACGCGAGATAAGCATGGTAATCGAAACGACGCTTTAAAGAAACTTGAGACGCGACATACTAATCTATCGTTACTTTTCACGCACACTTTTCGTAATATAACCTAACCATTCATTGGTAATGGAAAGACGCGTTAAAGAGACTTGAGACGTGACATACTAATCTAGCGTCACTTTTCACGCACACTTTGCAAAATATAACCTAACCATGCTTAGGAAATCAGAACGACGCATTAAAGAACCTTGAGACGCGACATACTAACCTAGCGTCACTTTTGACAGACACTTTGCGTAATATAAGCTAACCATGCTTAGTTAATCAAAACGACGCGTTAAAAAGGACTTGATACGTGACATACTAATCTAGCGTCACTGATCTATTGTCATTTTTCACGCACACTTTGCGTAATATAACCTAACCATGCATCGGAATAACGCGTTAGAGAGACTTGTGATGCGACATAATCATGGTAATCGAAACGACGCGTAGAAGAGACTTGATACGCGCCAAAGTAATCCATTGTCACTTTTGACGCACACTTTGCGTAATATAACCAAACGATACTTAGGAAATCGGAACGACGCGTTAGAGAGAGTTTAGACGCGACATACTAATCTAGCGTAACTTTCACGCGCACCTTATGTAATATAAACTAACCATACTTAGGTAATCGGAACGACGAGTTAAAGAAATTTGAGACATGACATACTAATCTATGGTCACTTTTCATGCAAACTTTGCATAATATAACCTTGCCATGCTTAGGTTATCGGAATGACGCATTAAAAAGACTTGAGACGCGACATTCTAATCTAGCATCACTTTTCATGCACACTTTGTGTGATATAACCTAACCATGTTTCGGTAATCGGAACGACGCGTTTGACCATGGTAATCAAAACAACGCGTTATAGAGACTTGAGACAGGCCATACTAATCTAGCGTAACATTTTATGCAGGTTAGCATAATATAACCTAACCATGTTTAGGTAATTAGAACGACGCATTAAAGAGACTTGAGACGCGACAAACTAATCTAGCGTCACTTTTTACGCAGACTTTGCGTAATATAACCTAACCATGTTTAGGTAATTAGAACGACGCATTAAAGAGACTTGAGACGCGACAAACTAATCTAGCGTCACTTTTCACGCACATTTTGCGTAGGATAACCTAACCATGCTTAGGTTATCAGAACGACGCGTTAGAGAGACTTCAGACGCGGCATAAGCATGGTAATCAAAACGGCGCGTTAAAGAGATTTGAGACGCGACATACTAATTTAGCGTCACTTTTCACGCACACTAGGTTAATGCTTAGGTGACGCGTTAGAGAGACTTGTGACACGACATACTAATCTAGCGTCACTTTTCACGCATACTTTGCGTAATATAACTCAACCATGCTTAGGTAATCAAAACGACGCGTTAGAGAGACTTGTGAAGCGACATAAGCATGGTAATCAAAACAACGCGTTAAAGAGACTTGAGACGCGCCATACTAATCTAGCGTCACTTTTTACACAGACTTTGCGTAATATAACTAAACCATGCTTAGGTAATCGGAACGACGAGTTAAAGAGACTTGAGACACGACATACTAATCTAGCATCACTTTTCACGTACACTTTAAGTAATATAACTAAACCATGCTTAGGTAATCGGAACGATGAGTTAAAGAGACTTAAGACGCGACATATTAATTTGTTGTTATTTTTCACGCACACTTTGCGTAATATAACCTAACCAAGCTTAGGTATTCAGAACGACGCGTTAGAGAGACTTGTGACGAGACATAAGCATGGTAATCGAAACGACGCGTTAAAGAGACTTGAAACGGGACATACTAATCTAGCGTCACTTTTAACGCACACTTTGCGTAATATAACCTAACCTTGCTTAGGTAATCAGAACGAGGCGTTAAAGAGACTTGAGACGCGTAATACTAATCTAGCGTCACTTTTCTTGAACATTTTGCGTAATATAACCTAACCATGCTTAGGTAATCGAAAGACGCGTTACAGAGACATGAGACGCGTAATACTAATATAGTGTCACTTTGTTTTGCACACTTTGTGTAATATAACCTAACCATGCTTAGGAAATAGGAACAACGCGTTAGAGAGACTTGACACGCGACATACTAATCTAGCGTCACTTTTCTTGAACACTTTGCGTAATATAACCTAACCATACTTATATAATTGTAACGACGCGTTAAAGAGACTTGTGATGCGAGATAAGCATGGTAATCGAAACGACGCATTAAAGAGACTTGAGACGCGACATACTAATCTAGCGTCACTTTTCACTCACATTTTTAGTAATATAACCTAACCAGGCTTAGTTAATCGGAAAAACGCGTTAAAGAGAATTGAGACGCGACACACTAATCTAGCGTCACTTTTCACGTACACTTTGCGTAATATAACCTAACCATGGTTAGTTAATTGCAACAACGCGTTAAATCGACTTGAGACACGACATACTAATTTATTATTACTTTTTGCGCACACTTTGCGTAATATAACCTAACCATGCTTAGGTAATCGGAAAGACGCGTTAGAGAGACTTGTGACGCGACATAAGCATGGTAATCGAAACGACGCGTTAAAGAGACTTGAGACACGACATACTAATCTAGCGTCATTTTTCACGCACACTTTTCATAATATAACCTAACCATTCTTGAGTAATCGGAACGATGCGTTAAAGAGACTTGAGATGCGACATACTAATCCTGCGTCACTTTTCACGCACTCTTTGCGTATTATAACCTAACCATGCTTAGGTAATCGAAATGACGCATTAAAGAGCCTTGAACGCGACATACTAATCTAGCGTCACACTTTTCACACGTATAACCTAAAAATGCTTACCTAATCAGAACGACGCGTTAAAGAAACTTGAGACGCAACATACTAATCTAGCGTTACTTTTCACGCACACTTTGCGTAATATAACCTAACCATTCTTGGGTAATCAAAACAAAGCGTTAAAGAGACTTGAAACGCGACATACTAATCTAGCGTCACATTTCACGCATTCTTTGCGTAATATAACCTAACCATGCTTCGATAATCGTAACATAGCGATAAAGAGAATTGAGACGCAACATACTAATCTAGCGTCAGTTTCACGCACACTTTTCATAATATAACGTAACCGTGCATAGGTAATCGAAACGACGCGTTAAATAGACTTGAGACGCGACATATTAATCTATTATCACTTTTCACGCGCACTTTTCGTAATATAACCTAACCATGCTTATGTAATCGGAACGACGCGTTAAAGAGACTTGAGACATGAGATACTAATCTATTGTTACTTTTCACGTACACCTTGCCGAATATAACCTAACCATGCTTAGGCAATCGGAACGACGCGTTAGAGAGACATGTGACGCGACATAAGCATGGTAATCAAAACGACGCTTTAAAGAGACTTGAGAGACGCCATACTAATCTAGCGCCACTTTTTACGCACACTTTGCCTAATATAACTTAACCATACTTAGGTAATCGGAACGACGCCTTGAAAAGCCTTCAGACGCGACATACTAATCTACCGTCACTTTTCACGCACATCTTGCGTAATATAACCTAACCATGCTTACGTAATCGAAACGACACGTTAAATAGACTTGAGACGCGACATACTAATCTAGCTTCACTTTTTACGCACACCTTGCGTAATATAACCTAGCCATGCTTAGGTAATCGGAACGACGCGTTAAAAAGCCTTGAGACGCGACATACAAATCTAGCGTCACATTCACGCACACCTTGCATAGTATAAGCTAAGCATGCATAGGTAATTCGAACGACGCGTTAAAGAGACTTGAGACGCGACATACTAATTTAGTGTCACTTTTCACGCACACTTTACGTAGTATAACCTAACCATTGCTAGGTAATCGAAACGACGTGTTAAAGAGAATTGAGACGCGGCATACTAATCTAGCATCATTTTTCACGCAAACTTTGCGTAATATAACCTTACCATGCTTAGGTAATCGGAACGACGAGTTAAAGAGCCTTGAGACGCGACATATTAATATAGCGTCACTTTTCACGCACACCTTGCATAATATAACCTAACAATGCTTAGGTAATCACAATGACGCTTTAAAGAGACTTGAGAAGCGACATACTAATCTAGCGTCACTTTTCACGCACACTTTACGTAATATAACCTAACCATTCTTAGGTAATAAAACGACGCGTTAAAGAGACTTGAGACGCGATATACTAATCTAGCGTCACTTTTATCGCACACCTTGCGTAATATAACCTAACCATGCTTAGAAAATCTAAACAATGCGTTAAAGAGACTTGAGACGTGACATACTAATCTAGCGTCACTTTTCTCGCACACTTTGCATAATATAACCTAACCATTGTTAGGTAATCGAAACGACGTGTTAAAGAGACCTTAGATGCGACATACTAATCTAGCGTCACTTTTCACGCACTCTTTGCGTGATATAACCTGACCATGCTTAGGTAATCGGAATGACTCGTTAAAGAGACTTTAGACGCGACATACTAATATCTATTGTTACTTTTCACGGACACTTTGCGTAATATAACCTAACCATGCTTAGGTAATCGGAACGACGCGTTAGAGAGACTTGTTACGCGACATAAGCATGGTAATCGAAACGACGAGTTAAAGAGACTTAAAACACGACATACTAATCTAGTGTCACTTTTCACGCACACTTAGCGTAATATAATCTAACCATGCTTAGTTAATCGGAACGACGCGTTAAATAGACTTGATACTCGACATACTAATCTATTTTCATTTTTCGCGCACACTTTGCGTAATATAACCTAACCATGCTTAGGTAATCTGAACGTCCCGTTAAATAGAATTGAAACGCGACATACTAATCTATTGTCATTTTTCACGCACACGTTGCGTAATATAACCTAACCATGCTTAGGTATTCGGAAAGATGCGTTAGAGAGACTTGTGACGCGACATAGGCATGGTAATCGGAACGACGTGTTAAAGAGACTTGTGACACGAGATACTAGTCTAGTGTCACTTTTTACACACACTTTTCGTAATATAACCTAGCCATTCTTTGGTAATCGGAACGACGCGTTAAAGTGACATGTGACGCGAGATAAGCATGGTAATCGAAACGACGCGTTAAAGAGACTTGAGATGCGACATACTAATCTAGTGTCACTTTTCAAACACATTTTTCGTAATATAACCTAACCATGCTTAGTTAATCGGTACAACGCGTTAAAGAGAATTGAGACGCGACATACTAATCTAGCGACACTTTTCATGCACACTTTGCGTAATATAACCTAACCATGGTTAGGTAATTGCAACGAAGCGTTAAATTTACTTGAGACACGACATACTAATTTATTATTACTTTTCACGTACACTTTGTGTAATATAATCTAACCATGATTAGGTAATCGTAACGACGCGTTAGAGAAACTTGTGACGCGACATAAGCATGGTAATCGAAACGACGCATTAAAGAGACTTGAGACACGACATACTAATCTAGCGTCACTTTTCATGCACACGTTGCGTAATATAAACCTAACCAAGATTAGGTACTCGGAACGATGCGTTAAAGAGCCTTGAGACGCGACATGCTAATCTAGCGTCACTTTTCACGCACACCTTGCGTAATAGAACCTAACCATGCTTAGCTAATCAGAACGACTCGTTAAAGAGACTTGAGACGCGACATACTAATCTAGCTTCACTTTTCACGCACACCTTGCATAATATAACCTAGCCATGCTTAGGTAATCGGAACGACGCGTTTAAAAGCCTTGAGACGCGACATACTAATCTAGCATCACTTCCACGCAAGCCTTGCGTAATATAGGCTAACCATGCTTAGGTAATCCGAATGACGTGTTAAAGAGACTTGAGACGCGACATAATAATTTATTGTAACTTTTCACGCACACTTTGCGTAATATAACCAAACCATTGTTAGGTAATCAAAACGACATGTTAAAGAGACTTGAGACGCGACATACTAATCTAGCGTCATTTATCACACACTCTTTATGTAATATAACCTAACCATGCTTAGGTAATCGGAACAACTTCTTAAAGAGACTTTAGATGCGACATACTAATTTGTTGTTACTTTTCACGCACACTTTGCGTATTATAACCTAACCATGCTTAGGTATTCGGAACGACGCGTTAGAGAGACTTGTGACACGACATAAGCATGGTAATCGAAACGACGCGTCAAAGAGACTTGAAACGGGACATACTAATCTAGCGTCACGTTTTACGCACACTTTGCATAATATAACCTAACCTTGCTTAGGTAATCAGAACGAGGCGTTAAAGAGACTTGAGACGCGTAAAACTAATCTAGTGTAACTTTTTTCACACACTTTGCGTAATATAACCTAACCATGCTTAGGAAATAGGAACAACGCGTTAGAGAGACTTGACACGCGACATACTAATCTAGCGTCACTTTTCTTGAACACTTTGCGTAATATAACCTAACCATGCTTAGGTAATCGAAAGACGTGTTACAGAGACATGAGACGTGTATACTAATATAGTGTCACTTTTTTTGCACACTTTGTGTAATATAACCTAAACATGCTTAGGAAATAGGAACAATGTGTTAGAGAGACTTGACACGCGACATACTAATCTAGCGTCACTTTTCTTGAACACTTTGCATAATATAACCTAACCATACTTATATAATTGTAACGACGCGTTAAAAAGACTTGTGACGCAAGATAAGCATGGTAATCGAAACGACGCATTAAAGAGACTTGAGACGCGACATACTAATCTAGTGTCACTTTTCACTCACATTTTTAGTAATATAACCTAACCATGCTTAGTTAATCGGAAAAACGCGTTAAAGAGAATTGAGACGCGACACACTAATCTAGCGTCACTTTTCACGTACACTTTGCGTAATATAACCTAACCATGGTTAGTTAATTGCAACAACGCGTTAAATCGACTTGAGACACGACATACTAATTTATTATTACTTTTCGCGCTCAATTTGCGTAATATAACCTAATCATGCTTAGGTAATCGGAAAGACGTGTTTGAAAGACTTGTGACGTGACATAAGCATGGTAATCAAAACGACGCGTTAAAGAGACTTGATAGACGCCATACTAATCTAGCATCACTTTTTACGCACACTTTGCATAATATAACCTAACTATGCTTAGGTAATCGGAACAACGCGTTAAAGAGACTTAAGACGCGAGATACTAATCTAGCGTCACGTTTTACGCACACTTTGCCTAATATAACTTAACCATACTTAGGTAATCGGAACGACGCCTTGAAAAGCCTTGAGACGCGACATACTAATCTACCGTCACTTTTCACGCACACCTTGCGTAATATAACCTAACCATGCTTACGTAATCGAAAGGACGCGTTAAATAGACTTGAGACGCGACATACTAATCTAGCTTCACTTTTTACGCACACCTTGCGTAATATAACCTAGCCATGCTTAGGTAATCGGGAGGACGCGTTAAAAAGCCTTGAGACGCGACATACTAATCTAGCGTCACTTTCACGCACACCTTGCATAATATAAGCTAAGCATGCATAGATAATCCAAACGACGCCTTAAAGAGACTTGAGACGCGACATACTAATTTAGTGTCACTTTTCACGCACACTTTGCGTAGTATAACCTAACCATTGTTAGATAATCGAAACGACGTGTTAAAGAGAATTGAGACGCGACATACTAATCTAGCATCATTTTTCACGCACACTTTGCGTAATATAACCTTACCATGCTTAGGTAATCGGAACGACGCGTTAAAGAGCCTTGAGACGCGACATATTAATATAGCGTCACTTTTCACGCACACCTTGCATAATATAACCTAACAATGCTTAGGTAATCAGAATGACGCGTTAAAGAGACTTGAGACACGACATACTAATCTAGCGTCACTTTTCACGCACACTTTGCGTAATATAACCTAACCATTCTTAGGTAATAAAAACGACGCGTTAAAGAGACTTGAGACGCGATATACTAATCTAGCGTCACTTTTAACGCACACCTTGCGTAATATAACCTAACCATGCTTAGAAAATCTAAACAACACGTTAAAGAGACTTGAGACATGACATACTAATCTAGCGTCACTTTTCTCGCACACTTTGCGTAATATAACCTAACCATTTTTAGGTAATCGAAACGACGTGTTAAAGAGACCTTAGATGCGACATACTAATCTAGCGTCAATTTTCACGCACTCTTTGCATAATATAACCTGACCATGCTTAGATAATCGGAATGACTCGTTAAAGAGACTTTAGACGCGACATACTAATATCTATTGTTACTTTTCACGCACACTTTGCGTAATATAACCTAACCATGCTTAGGTACTCGGAACGACGCGTTAGAGAGACTTGTTACGCGACATAAGCATGGTAATCGAAACGACGCGTTAAAGAGACTTAAAACACGACATACTAATCTAGTGTCACTTTTCACGCACACTTAGCGTAATATAATCTAACCATGCTTAGTTAATCGGAACGACGCGTTAAATAGACTTGATACGCGACATACTAATCTATTTTCATTTTTCGCGCACACTTTGCGTAATATAACCTCACCATGCTTAGGTAATCTGAACGTCCCGTTAAATATAATTAAGACGCGACATACTAATCTATTGTCATTTTTCACGCACACGTTGCGTAATGTAACCTAACCATGCTTAGGTATTCGGAAAGATGCGTTAGAGAGACTTGTGACGCGAGATAGGCATGGTAATCGGAACGACGTGTTAAAGAGACTTGTGACGCGAGATACTAGTCTAGTGTCACTTTTCACACACACTTTTCGTAATATAACCTAGCCATTCTTTGGTAATCGGAATGACGCGTTAAAGTGACATGTGACGCGAGATAAGCATGGTAATCGAAACGACGCGTTAAAGAGACTTGAGACGCGAGATAAGCATGGTAATCGAAACGACGCGTTAAAGAGACTTGAGACGCGAGATAAGCATGGTAATCGAAACGACGCGTTAAAGAGACTTGAGACGCGACATACTAATCTAGTGTCACTTTTCACACACACTTTTCGTAATATAACCTAACCATGTTTAGTTAATCGGAACAACGCGTTAAAGAGAATTGAGAAGCGACATACTAATCTAGCGACACTTTTCACGCACACTTTGCGTAATATAACCCAACCTTGGTTAGGTAATTGCAACGAAGCGTTAAATTTACTTGAGACACGACATACTAATTTATTATTACTTTTCACGTACACTTTGTGTAATATAACCTAACCATGATTAGGTAATCGTAACGACGCGTTAGAGAAACTTGTGACGCGACATAAGCATGTTAATCGAAACGACGCATTAAAGAGACTTGAAACATGACATTCTAATCTAGCATCACATTTCATGCACACGTTGCGTAGTATAAACCTAACCATGCGTAGGTACTCGGAACGATGCGTTAAAGAGCCTTGAGACGCGACATGCTAGTCTAGCGTCGCTTTTCACGCACAACTTGCGTAATAGAACCTAACCATGCTTAGCTAATCAGAGCGACTTGTTAAAGAGACTTGAAACGCGACATAATAATCTAGCTTCACTTTTCACGCACACCTTGCGTAATGTAACCTAGCCATGCTTAGGTAATCGGAACGACGCTTTAAACGCGACATACTAATCTAGCAT
This sequence comes from Mercurialis annua, assembly GCF_937616625.2. Classification (NCBI taxonomy): domain Eukaryota; kingdom Viridiplantae; phylum Streptophyta; class Magnoliopsida; order Malpighiales; family Euphorbiaceae; genus Mercurialis; species Mercurialis annua. The sequence goes on from NC_065571.1 coordinate 34,470,519, forward strand.
CACTTCCACGCAAGCCTTGCATAATATAAGCTAACCATGCTTAGGTAATCCGAACGACGCGTTAAAGAGACTTGAGACGCGACACACTAATTTATTGTCACTTTTCACGCACACTTTGCGTAATATAACCTAACCATTGTTAGGTAATCGAAACGACGTGTTTAAGAGACTTGAGACGCGACATACTAATCTAGCGTCATTTATCACACACTCTTTACGTAATATAACCAAACCATGCTTAGGTAATCGGAACAACTCCTTAAAGAGACTTTAGATGGGACATACTAATTTTTTGTTACTTTTCACGCACACTTTGCGTAATATAACCTTACCATGCTTAGGTATTCGGAACGACGCATTAGAGAGACTTGTAATGCGACATAAGCATGGTAATCGAAATGACGCGTTAAAGAGACTTGAAACGGGACATACTAATCTAGCGTCACGTTTAACGCACACTTTGCGTAATATAACCTAACCTTGCTTAGGTAATCAGAACGAGGCGTTAAAGAGACTTGAGACGCGTAATACTAATCTAGTGTCACTTTTTTCGCACACTTTGTGTAATATAACCTAACCATGCTTAGGAAATAGGAACAACGCGTTAGAGAGACTTGACACGCGACATACTAATCTAGCGTCACTTTTCTTGAACACTTTGCGTAATATAACCTAACTATGCTTAGGTAATTGAAAGACGCGTTACAGAGACATGAGACGCGTAATACTAATATAGTGTCACTTGTTTTGCACACTTTGCATAATATAACCTAACCATGCTTATGAAATAGGAACAACGCGTTAGAGAGACTTGACACACGACATACTAATCTAGCATCACTTTTCTTGAAAACTTTGCGTAATATAACCTAACCATACTTATATAATTGTAACGACGTGTTAAAGAGACTTTGGACGCGAGATAAGCATGGTAATCGAAACGACGCATTAAAGAGACTTGAGACGCGACATACTAATCTAGCATCACTTTTCACGCACATTTTTTGTAATATAACCTAACCATGCTTAGTTAATCGGAAAAACGCGTTAAAGAGAATTGAGACGCGACACACTAATCTAGCATCACTTTTCACGTACACTTTGCATAATATAACCTAACCATGGTTAGTTAATTGCAACAACGCGTTAAATCGACTTGAGACACGACATACTAATTTATTATTACTTTTCGCGCACGCTTTGCGAAATATAACCTAACCATGCTTAGGTAATCGGAAAGACGCGTTAGAGAGACTTGTGACACGACATAAGCATGTTAATCAAAACGACGCGTTAAAGAGACTTGAGACGCGACATACTAATCTAGCGTCATTTTTCACGCACACTTTTCATAATATAACCTAACCATTCTTGGGTAAGAGACTTGAGATGCGACATACTAATCTAGCGTTACTTTTCTCGCACACTTTGCGTATTATAACCTAACCATGCTTGGGTAATCAAAACAAAGCGTTAAAGAGACTTTAAACGCGACATACTAATCTAGCGTCACTTTTCACGCACTCTTTGCGTAATATAACCTAACCATGCTTTGATAATCGTAACAACGCGATAAAGAGAATTGAGACGCAACATACTAATCTAGCGTCAGTTTCACGCACACTTTGTTAGTAGTATATGCCCTAGGGCCATTTGATCGTGTATATTTGTAGAACTAATCCCAATGGCAAAGATATATATGTTCTATTTGAACTAAGTGTCTCATCAACTAAGTGTTCATGTATTACGTATTGTCCTTATCACATTGTGGTAGAATCTATTCTTAAGGTGTTAAGAATATGAGTGACAGATTCTATTATACAAGTGATCTAAATAACTGTTCACGATCGATGGGGTCCTGCGAATAAGGGCATTGCATTATCCCAGAAAGATCGTCACCTCTGTTTATTCTCCTGATTAGTAAAGAGTTACTAAATTATAGGAAGTAGTGAGTCTCATACTACTTGATGGGGATCAGAATAAACATGTGGACACTCAAGGTGTTGAGTGAGTCGAACAAGTGACGGTAGATGACTTATACATGGTAATTCATTAAAGTCAATTTAATATCATCTAGTTCATAATTGTACATATGTCCTTTGACTTGCGGGGACACTATCTTGTATATAGGTGATTAGAGTTTGATACTCCTTAAACCCTAGATCTTTCATGAGCTAGGGCCGCGGGATGTGTTGGCTCTAGTTAGTTGTATATAGAGATAGGGGTTTAACCTAGAAAGGATTCATCACTCTGGATGAACGGAGACAAGATTCTATGCTATCTCAAATTGTTCTTGATGGATGATAAAACCTGCGCATGTGTACATGACTTACATAGAAAGTTGTTTCTAGTGGAAGTCATATTTATCAAGAATTAGAACTGGGAGATGAGGTCATATAATCAAGACATACAGTGTTTGACTTAACCGTAACACTAGTTGAGATTGGAATCTTAGATGAAGGGAATTTTGAGTGTACGGTAATTATGAACATTGGTTCAAAAAGAATGCATCGAAACATTCATCTCTATTTGGGGGTCGTGATATGTTGCTAGACGTCACTCTCGATCTACGAGAATTAATAATTAAATGGGATTTAATTATTTAATATAAGAAAGGGATTTCTTATGTCTCTCGTTGCCATATAGATGTGAACCTAATTAGTCACACAAAAAAGAGTGTGCAACCGATTGAGTTTACGAAAGATCGATTTCATATAGATACTAGCATATCTCGGAAATTAATCTAAGATAAAAAACAAGTACAAATTAAGGACTAATTTGTAAGAGTTATAAATTAGTAGGAACCTAATTGTATTATGTCCATATTAATTAGGGACTAATTTATATGAGTTATAAATTAGTAGGAACCTAATTATATTTTAACCAAGTTTTATGATTAAAAGGTTTAAGTAATTAATTAGTGTAATTAATGATACTTAAATGACTAATCATTAACTAATGGAATGATGATGTCATGGTGATGATGTAATGAGATAAGCCTATGTCATATATGTGATGTCATATGATGACATCACCTATATGATGTCACCTATGTGATGTCACCACATGAAAGGTGTCATGTGGTGGCAACACCTTTGCTTGGTGTATGACACCTAGCATGCAAGGTGTGCATTCTTAAGGCATGCTCTAGCCTATAAATAGAGCATGTCCTTGCTCATTTCACAACACCACACAACACACATCTCACTACAAAGTTGTAGAGAGAGAAAGCACTTGAAGGAGTTCAAGTAGTCATCAATCATGGGAAAAACTTGGCGACGTTTTTCATACATCCGAGTAAGGTCGTAATCACGGCGAGAGTTTGAGCTTAGGGCTGCTCGGCAAGAGGAACTCTTGCAGGATTACTTCAAAGCGAGGATTCAATCGGACGCATACTCGTGTGGACGAGCTTGAGGTCGCCGTACTTTCGGGACTACAAGAATCGTTGGAGAATCGACATAGGTATTCTTCTTACATTCCTAGATGCGTGCTTTAATTACTAAATGATACGACGATCCATTTGTTGTTGATATGATCAACTTTAGGATCCGGATTGTTGGAATTTCAATTTTGAATTGAAATATACGATTCGGACCCGCGCCTCCCGCTGCGCCAACAGTGGTATCAAAGCCACCGTATCATCGAGTATTAACGCTTTACGATTGAATACATGTATAAATAATCATGGACTTAGGAATTATTATTGGGCATGTAATTTGTAATTACGAGGGCTTAATTTTTTTTTCAAAACGAACAAACGCTATTGTGATATTAATTACATTTGATTAAATTCTGTCTAGGAGATTGGTGTACTTAAGTGGTCCGCTCGTGACCCTCCAATCTATCCTGGGAAATTTTCTAATGTGATAATTTAACACAATACGTGATTCGCTTGTGCATTATGTTATCATCAACGGGATGTGCGGAAAAAGCGAAACCCGAAAAAAAAAACCGGGAAAAGAAAATATTTTTTTTATAAAAACCAAAAATGCTGAAAAACGGGTTTTACACCCGGGAAAAAGTTTTCGGCTCGAAAAAAAAATATATTTTTTTTTTCGTAAAAAACCGAAATGCTGAAAATGGGGTTTTACACCCGGGAAAAAGTTTCCGACTCGAAAAAAAAAACCGTAAAAAAAAACCGTAAAAAAAAGGTAATTTTTTTTTTCGAGGATTAGCAATCGGTTGAGGCTTTCGGAGGTTCTAGGATGAATCCTCGATACCTAAAGAAAGTAGATATTACATAGTAAATGATTAGAGAATCATTTTCGAGATATGTAATAGTTTGTTCATTCTTTTGTGCCTAAAGAATGAGACCTAGAAAGTCCATGATCATACATGTGTGATTGCATGATGTAATTTAGCTTTAATATGTATGAGATGCATGCTAAAATGTGTTGTGTGCTTAGTGAGACCGGAATAACTTAAAACCCTAAGAAATCTTCCTAAAAGTTTAAAGATTAAGTTTATATTGATTAATCATTAAATTGATTTATCAATGGCTCTCCATTGGAGCAATAAATTAACACACTTTGAGTTATCATTTTGTCGGCTATGGATACATAGGGGTGAGATGATATCGTCAAGAGGCTGTTGTTGAGTTTATTGTTAAACATGAGATGTTACAGGTGTATCGATATAGTACACGGCAATTAGGCGTACCTGAGTCGTGTATTATTCAAATTGATACATCTTAGTTGATTCAATGGGTTAAACTTAACTAATGCAGAAACCCAATAACGACAATGGGTATCTGAGGGTGAAAGCATTAGGAGCCGGAAATGATTGAACCTCATATGAGAAATGATGAACAAGTGTTGTTCACTTGTAGTACATTGTGATCCCAATAACGGCAATTAGGCGTACCTGAGGGAAAGATCAATGACTATAAGAACTCAATCACCCGCTTGAAATCTTTTCCAACAAAGATTCACGTTTCCTATTTTGAAAGTGTAGGATTCGAAAAAGATAGTGGGAGGCCATTTTGATAAAGACCAAATCATTATGGTTAAATATACAAAATAACACGAATACTAATTAGAGATCTTTGCTATCTAAGGGATAATAAGATTAAATAGAATCCTTTTAAGTGACATTCACGATAGTAATCGGCTAGTGGTTTAAAACCATTTTTTTTTTATTGATTAAGATATTTAGATGCCTCCAAGGCTATTGCGAAAAAGAAATGCACATTGGTTAATAAAGAAAAGTGTTTTCGTTTGTTAAGATGTAGGACAATATAAGTCATAGCCGGAAATATTTGGAATATTTAAAAGGCGGTTTGGTCAATAAAAGAAATTGTTTTTTTTGTCAAAACAAAAGACATTGAAATGGAAATTGTATTAAGTATTGTGAATACTTAAAGGGCAATGACGAGAGGAACGACAATTCCATCAAGAATGTGTCTATCTCATGTTCCAATGTCAATTGCTCATTTAAAAGTTTAGGTATTGGATACCGATGCTAATTCTCATATTTGTTTATCTTTTACGGATTTAGTAAAAGTGAGAAAGAAAGGAAAAAGATGAAGTAATCTTAAATCTCGGGAATGACGCAAGCGTTGCGACAAGAGCTATAGGATCAACTTCAATTTTCTTAAATAAACATAAGTTGTAATTAAACAAGTTTTTTGCACTTACCCAATATATATAGAAATATCATATCCGAATTTGTATGACAAATTTGGTAGTTGATTTTCTATTTACAAAGGATGTTTGTAGTATTATGTTTGATAATACGGAGTTGGGTATGGATATGTACAAAATGCTCTTTATGACTTGAAAAAAGATGTTTAATGCAAAAGATGTTTTGGAAATTAATACCATAAGTTATCAAACTTCTAAACAACTTTGGCATTTATAATTAGGACATATTGCAAAAGATAGACATAACAAGTTAAATAGGATGGGAATCTTGAGCAATCAAGATTTTTCATCTCTTCCGATTTGTGAGTCGTATCTTAAAGGCAACATGGCCTGATTATTCTTTGTGGGACAAAGAGGTAGAGCTAAAGCCGTTTAAGAGATCATACATAGTAATGTATATGGTACGTTTAAAGAAACGGACCAAGGTAGATACTTATAATTCATTTTCTACATCGATGATTTATAAAGATATAGTTAAGTTTGTCTTATGAAGAACAAACATGAAGATTTTGAAATGTTCAAATGACTTCAAGAATGAAGTAGAAAACCAAATTGGAAAAGGTATTAATACTTTACGATGTGATCGAAAAGGGAAGAATACTTGAGTACAAAATTTGGTATGTTCCTAAAAGGAATGTGGTGTTATTTTTCAACTTACTCCTTGGGAACACCATGGTTGAATGGTGCGTCTGTCAAGAAGGAGGTATCGTACATTGTGGGAAATGATACGATCAATAATGAGCTATATACTGGCTTATCCATCTCGTTATAGGGTCAAGCACTTCTTACCGCAAATAAAATTCTAAATTAAATTCCAACTATTTTGCACCATAGATACCTTATGAGATATGGTATGGAATCAAGTCTTAAGGATGTTAATATTTGAGGGTGTTCGGAACATATCAGGAAACTGATATCCGATAAATTTGGAATCAAAATCAATCATGGAAAGGTTATGTTGGATATCCTAAAGACAGTTTAGGATATTGTTTCTATATTCGAACCGAACAAAAAATCGTTGTTTATCGGTGGTAGTCTTTCTTGATAAAGCGTTTATTCAAGAGGGACGCTAAGAAAGGAATATAGAATTAGATGAGGAGTCATCTAGTTACCAACAAAATAATGAATCAATGAAGATTGATCAAACCCACTAAAAGCCGGAGTTAGTAAAAGATTAAGTAGAGTATCTCGTCCACCGGAGAGAGATGGTTTTCCCGTATGATAAACAAGAGTTATTTAGGAGTAAAAGATCAAGTGTTGATCCCTCTACTTATGAGGAAACTATATGTGATATAGATTCTTCAAAATTGGTTTGAAGGAATAAAATCTGAAATGGATTCCATATAAAGAAACCAAATTTTCGGAGCTAGTCGATCGAACCAAAGGTATTATACCAATAAGGTTTAAATGGATCTTCAAGTGTAAAATTGGTACTAATGGAAAGGTGGAGACCTTTAAAGTTAGGCTCGTTGTAAAAGAGTTTTGCTCAAGAAGTTGTATTGTGAATACACTTTATCGCCGGTAGCCATGCTTAAGTCCATCAAGATTTTTCTTACCAAGGCTACACATTCAGATTTTGTGGTTGGACATATGGATGTAAGAACCACATTCCTTAATGGCTAAATTAAGGAGTATATCTATATGGAACAAGTCGAGGATTTTGAATCCGAAGAAGGTTCCAAGGCGTGTAAGCTAAAATGATCCCTAGTGGATGGAAAGAAAGCTTCGAGTCGTCGTCTTGATAAATCCGTAAGTAGTTATGAATTTATTAAAAACGATGATAAACTCAATGTTTACAAGAAGATTAGTGGGAGCAGACTCACTTTCATGATCTTGCATGTAGATAACTTATTACTAATAAATAATAATATCGGAATGTTAACTTTTCTAAAACTTTGGTTTATCTAATACGTACTCCATCAAAGACCTCGGAGAGGTAGCCTAAATTCTCAGTATTAGACTCTATAGAGATAGATCTAAGAGAATAATTGGTTTCTCCTAAAGTCTCTTCTTAGAAAAGATATTGAAGTAGTTCAATATGGAAGTTCTAAGAGAGGATTGATACTAGTTAGGCATAAAATTCTTCTTTCAAAGGGAGTGTCTTCCGAAACTTCTGAAGAAAGAAAGAATCTAGCAAAGATACCATAAGCTTCGACAATTGGTAGTCTGAGGTATGTGTTGCCACATACAAAGCTAGAAATTGTCTATGCGGTTAGTGGGACTGATCGGTTTTAATCTAATCTATGTTGAGAACATTGGATGGTTGTTAAAGATATCTTTAAGTACTTTTATAGAACTAAAGATATGGTATTAACAAATGGAGAACGAGATTTTTAAGTAGACCGTTTTACAGATTCTGATTAATAATCAGATATGGATAATAGAGAGTCTATCTCCAGATTCATATTTATCTATAACGAAGGAGTAGTGAGCTAGCAGTGTTCTAAGCAAGAATCAACTCCATACTCCATTATAGAAGCCGAGTATATTATGACATGAGATGTCGTAATAGAAGGTGTTTGGATAAATTAGTTTATCACTGAACTAAGTACGGTTTTCTTCCATTAAGTCGAAAGTTCCTATTTTCTGCGACCACAATGGTGCTACTGCCCTAGCAAAAGAAACCGGGTCTCACAACTTATCTGAACATAAAGAAAGGCATTATCATATTATCTAAAGAAATTGTTGGAAAGAGAAAATTGTTTCTCTAAAAGATAGCATTAGCCAATAAGACGGCTAACCCACTGACAAAGCCGATGACTTGGAGTCATTAAGGTTTACATGACTTAGAGTCATTAAGGTTTACATGACTTAGAGTCATTAATATTTACATCTTGTGAAGATGGGGCTTAGATATAGTTGTCAATGGCACTAGTGCAAGTGGGAGATTGTTAGTAGTATATGCCCTAGGGCCATTTGATCGTGTATATTTGTAGAACTAATCCCAATGGCAAAGATATATATGTTCTATTTGAACTAAGTGTCTCATCAACTAAGTGTTCATGTATTACGTATTGTCCTTATCACATTGTGGTAGAATCTATTCTTAAGGTGTTAAGAATATGAGTGACAGATTCTATTATACAAGTGATCTAAATAACCGTTCACGATCGATGGGGTCATGCGAATAAGGGCATTGCATTATCCCAGAAAGATCGTCACCTCTGTTTATTCTCCTGATTAGTAAAGAGTTAGTAAATTATAGGAAGTAGTGAGTCTCGTACTACTTGATGGGGATCAGAATAAACATGTGGACACTCAAGTTGTTGAGTGAGTCGAACAAGTGACGCTAGATGACTTATACATGGTAATTCATTAAAGTCAATTTTAATCATCTAGTTCATAATTGTACATATGTCCTTTGACTTGCGGTGACACTATCTTGTATATAGGTGATTAGAGTTTGATACTCCTTAACCCTAGATCTTTCATGAGTTAGGGCCGCGGGATGTGTTGGCTCTAGTTAGTTGTATATAGAGATAGGGGTTTAACCTAGAAAGGATTCATCACTCTGGATGAACGGAGACAAGATTCTATGCTATCTCAAATTGTTCTTGATGGATGATAAAACCTGCGCAGGTGTATATGACTTACATAGAAAGTTGTTTCTAGTGGAAGTCATATTTATCAAGAATTAGAACTGGGAGATGAGGTCATATAATCAAGACATACAGTGTTTGACTTAACCGTGACACTAGTTGAGATTGGAATCTTAGATGAAGGGAATTTTGAGTGTACGGTAATTATGAACATTGGTTCAAAAAGAATGCATCGAAACATTCATCTCTATTTGGGGGTCGTGATATGTTGCTAGACGTCACTCTCGATCTATGAGAATTAATAATTAAATGGGATTTAATTATTTAATATAAGAAAGGGGTTTCTTATGTCTCTCGTTGCCATATAGATGTGAACCTAGTTAGTCACACAAAAAAGAGTGTGCAACCGATTGAGTTTACGAAAGATCGATTTCATATAAATACTAGCATATCTCGGAAATTAATCTAAGATAAAAAAACAAGTACAAATTAAGGACTAATTTGTAAGAGTTATAAATTAGTAGGAACCTAATTGTATTATGTCCATATTAATTAGGGACTAATTTATATGAGTTATAAATTAGTAGGAACCTAATTATATTTTAACCAAGTTTTATGATTAAAAGGTTTACGTAATTAATTAGTGTAATTAATGATACTTAAATGACTAATCATTAACTAATGGAATGATGATGTCATGGTGATGATGTAATGAGATAAGCCAATGTCATATATGTGATGTCATATGATGACATCACCTATATGATGTCACTTATGTGATGTCACCACATGAAAGGTGTCATGTGGTGGCAACACCTTTGCTTTGTGTGTGACACCTAGCATGCAAGGTGTTGCATTCTTAAGGCATGCTCTAGCCTATAAATAGAGCATGTCCTTGCTCATTTCACAACGCCACACAACACACATCTCACTACAAAGTTGTATAGAGAGAAAGCACTTGAAGGAGTTCAAGTAGTCATCAATCACGGGAAAAACTTGGCGACGTTTTTCATACATCCGAGTAAGGTCGTAATCACGGGGAGAGTTTGAGCTTAGGGCTGCTCGGCAAGAGGAACTCTTGCAGGATTACTTCAAAGCGAGGATTCAATCGGACGCATACTCGTGTGGACGAGCTTGAAGTCGCCGTACTTTCGGGACTACAAGAATCGTTGGAGAATCGACATAGGTATTCTTCTTACATTCCTAGATGCGTGCTTTAATTACTAAATGATACGACGATCCATTTGTTGTTGATATGATCAACTTTAGGATCTAGATTGTTGGAATTTCGATTTTGAATTGAAATATACGATTCGGACCCGCGGCTCCCGCTGCGCCAACACACTTTTCATAATATAACCTAACCGTGCATAGGTAATAGAAATGACGCGTTAAATAGACTTGAGATGCGACATACTAATCCATTATCACTTTTCACGCACACTTTTCGTAATATAACCTAACCATGCTTATGTAATCGGAACGACCCGTTAAAGAGACTTGAGACACGACATACTAATCTATTGTTACTTTTCACGCACACCTTGCCGATTATAACCTAACCATGCTTAAGTAATCGGAACGACGCGTTAAAGAGACTTGAGAGACGCCATACTAATCTAGCATCACGTTTTACGCACACTTTGCATAATATAACCTAACTATGCTTAGGTAATCGGAACAACGCGTTAAAGAGACTTAAGACGCGAGATACTAATCTAGCGTCACGTTTTACGCACACTTTGCCTAATATAACTTAACCATAGTTAGGTAATCGAAACGACGCCTTGAAAAGCCTTCAGACGCGACATACTAATCTACCGTCACTTTTCACGCACACCTTGCGTAATATAACCTGACCATGCTTACGTAATCGAAACGACGCGTTAAATATAATTGAGACGCGACATACTAAATTTATTGTCATTTTGCACGCACAATTTGCGTAATATAACCTCACCATGCATAGGTAATTGGAAGGACGCGTTAGAGAGACTTGTGATGTGAGATAAGCATGGTAATCGAGACGACACGTTAAAGAGACTTGAGACGCGCCCTACTAATCTAGCGTCACTTTTCACGCACACTTTGTGTAATATAACCTAACCATGCTTAAGTAATCAGAATGACGCGTTTAACAGACTTGAAAGGCGACATACTAATCTAGTGTCACTTTTCACGCAGGCTTTGTGTAATATAAAGTAACCATACTTAGGCAATCGAAACAACGCGGTAAAGATAATTGAGACGCGACATACTAATCTACCATCACTTTTCACGTACCCTTTGCGTAATATAACCTAACCATGCTTAGGTAATCGGAACGACGCGTTAGAGAGACTTGTTACGCGACATAAGCATGGTAATCGAATCGACGCGTTAAAGAGATTTGAGATGCGCCATACTAATCTAGCGTCACTTATCACGCACACTTTGCGTAATATAACATAACCATGCTTAGGTAACTGGAACGACGCGTTAAAGAGACTTGTGACGCGACATAAGCAAGGTTAATTAAATGACGCGTAAAAGTGACTTCAGACACGCCATATTAATCTAGCGTCACTTTTCACGCACACTTTGCATAATGTAACCTAACCATGCTTAGGTAATCGGAACGACGCGTTAAATAGACTTGAGATACTAATCTATTGTTACTTTTCACGCATACTTTTTGTAATATAACCAAACCATGCTTAGGTAATCGGAACGACACGATAAAGAGACTTGAGACGCGACATGCTAAGCTAGCGTAACTTTTCTCACACACTTTGTGTAATATAACCTAACCATTCTTGGGTAATCGTAACGACGCGTTAAAGAGACTTGAGACGCGACATACTGATCATGCAGCACATTTTAAGCACGCTTTGCGTAATATAACCTATTCATGCTTAGGTAATCAGAACGACGCATTAAAGAGCCTTGAGACGCGACATACTAATCAAGTGTCACATTTCACGCACACCCTGCGTAATATAACGTAACCATGCTTAGCTAATCGGAACGACGCTTTAAAGAGACTTGAGATGTGACATACTAATCTAACGTTACTTTTCTCGCACTACTAGAAAACAGGCGTTTAGCGACGGATATTTCCGTCGCTAATCACCTGAAATCCGTCGCTAATTACAATTAGCGACGAATTACCGACGGACCATGTCCGTCGGTAGGTTTTGGGTCGCTAATTGTAATAGCGACCCAAAACAGCAGCTGTCGCCAACTTACCGACGGAAACGTCCATCGGTAAGTTGGCGAAAGACGGTTGGTAAATTGGTCGGGCCGGCCGACCAATTTCCGACCACTTAGCGACAGACTTTTCCGTCGCTAATTTGGCGACGGAAAAGTCCGTCGCTAATTCCGTCGGCATTTCTTGCAATTGGCGACGGAATATTCCGTCCCCAATTGCAAGAAACAGTCGTGTGAAGGTTATTTAGAGATGGACTTGTTCGTCGCTAAAGTTAAAAAAAATGGTCGCTAAATTACCTAGTTTTTGCAAAATTTTATTTTTTTATGGCGTATTTTCATATTTTTTTTTCTTTTATTCATTAGACATGTTAAATAGACCATTCACATACATAAGAAACAATAAATATATATAACCAAATCCGTAATATATATGTAAACGTCAAAAAGCATACAAAAAACATAAATATATATGTCAAAGTATGCGAACAAAAAGCATAAATATGTCCAAATGTATCACAAAAGCCTAATCTAAACTGGTGGTGTCATCAGCAGGAGGGGGTGGGGGTGGTGGGAACTGCGGGCGTAACTCGGGTGGGAGTGTAGTCATCAGCCGCGCAAGCTCAGTACGGATCCGCTCGTCGAAACCCGCCTCCACAGTACGGATCCGCTCTTCAAAACCCGCCTCCACAGTACGAATCCGCTGCTCGAGCCGCTCCTCAACCTCCCTAGCAATACGTTGCTCTATCTCCTCACTAACGTTCCCCTGCTGGGATGATCCGCCGCGGCGCAATCGGCTAGCGCTGCTCTGGCCGACGTAGGATGCTGAAGCCGATCCAATACCGTAGACTCGCTGCTTCTTGATTGCCTCGAGAGACAAAAACAGCTCGTTCTCGTCGATCGGCTCTGGAGTCAACAAACTCCCTTCTCCAGTTGCCTGAGACTGTGTCGCTGCAGCAAGCTCTGCCCGAAAACAGTCCTGAGATTAAAAAATACAAATTTATAGATTAGTTAAACCTACATTTCTAAATAAAATTCGGCAGCATTTTCTCTAAAATTTGATCATCACCCATTTTTCAGGGACATCGTGCAAAAACTATAAACCACTCTGTTCAACTATACGTAATAGCAATCACAATACCCACAACATTCACGTAAACATCCTATAAACAACGTCTATATAAAGTTATATCTACAACATATTAAACAGTGACTTAAGGTTAAAATAAACTTACATTTTTATCCTTTGATGTCAACGAAGACAGTCCGATCAGCTTTGGTCAGGTGCAACCGTACATGCAACTCAGCCAAAGTGGGCTCTCGACCAAGCTCCTCAGTCTATCATATGAAATGAAAAAATTAATTAGTAGATAAACAGAATATTTAACACGATTATTAATATTAAAAACATACCATAACTGTCTTATGCCTCGTAACCGATCGCGATCCTGCGGTATGTCGAACAGGTCCGGTGCCAGCTCCGGACGGCTCACTCATCCGATTAGCTCGTGCTATATCGAACTTCTTCTTAGCCTCAGCAGTATCCCAGTCTCGCTTCCATGACGCCCAAGTATCAGCACTAACACTGCCCTCTTTTTTATCCGGCTTCATGTTGTGGAGAGTATCTTTATACCGATTGCCCGCATGTCGGTAGAAGACCCCTCTAATTAGATCCTCAGGGTAGGTCGAGTCCCAGCAAAAACCCTTCTGCAAACCATTAAAAAATGAATATATTTAGAAATCAAAAAGAAAGTAAAACATAAATTTAAAATATTAATTTAACAACCTTGAACTCCTCGAAGTAGAAGCCCTTATGCTCTACTGTAATCTTCTTCCACAAGGAACCCTCAGCAAACCATCTAGATCGGAAAATGGGCAAGATCGCCCTAGATGCTGTCCCGCTGTCGTTTCTGCTATCCAAGTTTTCACATTTTTTAAATAAAATTATTTAAAAAAAAAAGTTGTCAATCATACCTTGCAACATCTGGTGTAACTCTAACCCTCCCAGTCTCGTCCGTTGCTGGCGGTTGCTCCTGTGGTTGCGGCTGTCTCGCCGCTCTCCGCGGCGCAGGTCTACCCGCTAGCACCTGCTGCTCAGCCCCGGGATCCGAGTCCTCAGGGGGGATCCTGCTCTGGGTCGCCGCGTCCACGTCCGCGTCCCTGACCTGTATCCCTACCCCGGCCTCGGCCGGCAGAAGAACCACTTGAACCTCTCATATCTGCAAAAAAGATTACAAAACAATATTCGACAAGAAAAAAATAAACATAGCTATTATAAAAACCATAACACATAATTTATTAACAAATTAAAGTTACCACATCAACAAACGTAAATAAAAGTCAAAATTCTACAGAAATGACACTTAAACGAATCATGCAATTTTTATATTATCTGTCGCTCCAATGTCATCATCGTCTGATGAAGATGGTGGATAATCATCTTCTGTCTCTACTAATGGAGGGTTGTGTAATGCAGCCTCGTCCGCCTCGCCATTCGGATCAACTAAATTTGTCGGTTCTTCATTTGTTATGACATCGAGTGGATGATCTGCACTATCATCTTGGAAAGCTGGAATAGTTGTTTCAGGCATGTCTATCTCAGAGCGAGCTTTTATCTTGCATACTGCCCACCAGTCTTTCTTGTCTCGCCTTTTGCTAGGATAAGGTAAGTAATGTACTTGATCGGACTGTTCAGCTAAAATAAAAGGTTCATATTTGTTGTACCTCTTTCTGTGATTAACATTCACTATGTTATACCGAGGATGGGCTAACATACCAGCCTTTTTCGTAGGATCAAACCAATTACATTTAATTAAGACCGTCCTTTTTATCGGTAGAGCTGGATACTCTAACTCGATAATGTCAGTCAACACTCCATAAAAGTCGCTTTCAGCCGGGCCGTAGAGTGATTCTTTTACACAAACTCTGCTTTTCATTATAACCCGATCCTTCCCATATTCTTCAGTATTGAATTTAAACCCGTTCACACAGTACCCCTTGAATGTTTTGACCGATCTAAGCGGTCCTTCTGCAAGACTTAGAATATAGAGATTGGTACAGACAGTTGGGTCTTTCACCTGTAGCACAATTATTTATATGGATCAACACGATAATATATACAACTACGACGATAAAACAACATAAATACTTACATATTGCTCGAACCAAAAGGCGAATTCACTCTCCAACTTGACTACAACTTCGGTCTGTGTGATTTCGGGGTTGATTTCATACAACTCGCCTTCAAAAACTCTATTTACAAGAATACGAGCGAATTAATACAATTTGTATAAAATTCTTTAATATTGAACTTAAATGTGTATATTAAGACATACTCTCTGAAAGGTTCGATTTCAATGAAATTCAGAAGGATATAGCTTCGGGCAGCATTATATTCAGCATCATCCAGATATCTGTTCCGAGAAGCACCTATAGGTCGCCCTTTCGGTTTAAAAATAGATAATCTGTCGACATCATCATCAACGTCCATTTTGTAAACTTCATTTCTTTGCATCCGACATGGTAGCATCGGATCACCATCCTTGAAATAGAAAGATGCAAATTTTGCTGTTTCCTCTAATAGATATCCGTTGTTGATGCTTCCTTCCACTCTGCCTTTATTCGAGACCTTATTTTTGAGTTTTCTCAGGTATCTGCATAATCAAATAATTAGTTCATGCATGTACCAACCGCTTGATCAATGAAATAGAACTGTAGATGTAGTACCTTTCAAACGGATACATCCAACGATACTGAACAGGTCCTGCCATCATAGCTTCGTACGTAAGGTGTACGGGGAGATGTTCCATCGAATTAAAAAAACTCGGCGGAAAAATACGTTCCAACTTGCACAGTATCATCGGGATATCAAGATCCAATCTCTCAAGATCTGCATTTTTCAGCGATGTGGCAGTTAATTCTCCGAAGAAGATACTTAGCTTTGTTAAAGGCTCCCACACTTCGGGCGGAAGAAGCTCCCGAAGAGCAATTGGCAAAAGTCGTTGCATGAAGACATGACAGTCATGACTTTTCATGCTCATCATCTTCAAACTGTTTAAATCAACACACCTTGACAAGTTGGACACGTAACCGTCCGGAAACTTTAACTTTTGAATCCATTCGAGCAAAATCTTTTTTAAATCCCTGTCCAAAGCATACAAAGCCTTTGGATATCTACCGGTTTCCTTATCTTGTGCTAGGCCGGGACGATCACAAATCTTATTCAACTCTGCCCTAGATTTTGCCGTGTCTTTCGTCTTACCTGGTACATTGATTACGGTATTAAAAACGTTGTCAAATACATTTTTCTCAATATGCATGACATCGAGATTATGTCGGATTACATTTGTCTTCCAATACGGTAAATCCCAAAAGATACTCTTTCGATTCCAACCACGGCCTTTAGATAGTTCAGCATTCGTAGCCTTAGCATCTATCTCATACGCCCTCTTAAACCCCAGACCGTCCACCTCTGCTAATACTTCATCTCCAGTCCTCACACCTCCAAATTTGTGCTTTACTTGTTTGCCTTTTCAAAATTCAGTAACGTTCCGACGGAAATGATGGCCCGTAGGTAAAAAATTTATGTGGCAATCAAACCAGGACTGTTTACCACTCTCAGGCAACGTGAATGCCTCGGTATTTTCCATACAATGCGGACATGCCAGTCTTCCTGATGTGCTCCACCCAGACAACATTGAATAAGCGGGAAAGTCATTAATTGTCCACATAAGCGCCGCCCTCATTTGAAAATTCTACCTCTTTTGAATGTCATACGTCTGAATTCCAGATTCCCACAACTGATTCAACTCCGCTATTAACGGTTGTAGGAAAATATCCATCTGGTCTTTTGGATTTCCAGGTCCTAGGACAAGTATTGTCAAAAACATAAACTCATCCTTCATGCACATGCCTAGAGGCAGATTATACGGCGTCACAATGACTGGCCAGGAAGAATATTGTGTTCCAAAACTACCAAATGGTTGAAACCCGTCAGTTCATAAGCCTAGTCTGATATTTCTTGTTTCATCTGCAAAATTTGTATGCAACTCACTGAACCGTTTCCACGCCGGAGAGTCAGAAGGATGACACATCTTCTCGTCTTCCATTTCATTTTCAGCATGCCATGTCATATGTTTAGCCGTGGCTTTGGAAGCGTACAACCTTTGCAGCCTCGGAGTTAAAGGGAAATAAAACATTTTTTTATACGGAACGTTAGCCCTTCTTTTGGCCGAATTGCTTTCCGTAACAGGTTTCCAACGAGGAAATGTGCAAACTTTGCATTAGGTTAAATCCTCGTCCGCCCCCAGTAAATCATACAGTTGTGGAAACAGCAATGAATAACCTCAACCGGCAACCCGAGACCTTTCACCAGCTTCTTGATATTAGCAAATATTTTCGGCATTTTGTTGTTCTCTGGAAGCAGTTCTTGTAATAAACGGCAGGTGCCATCAATTAAAGATATCGACCCCTGATGTCGACACTTAATATTCAAAATTTCAACAGATGCGGACAGGGGTGAGTTTCTGCTATTTCCGGGCCATATTTCTTCTTCTGTCGCACTCATCATATCAAAAAACTTCTGAGCTTCTTCATTAGGGGTCTCTTCCTCAAAAACTTCAGGACCAGCAGCATCAATAACCATTCTCTAACCGAAATTTAAATCTCCCCCTCCCTCATTATAGTAATCATATTCATTAACCGGCTGCTGAACAACAGGAGGGCCATTCACCTCACCGTGGTGAATCCAGACATAGTAATCTGGGACAAACCCAGACTGCAAGACATGTAGTTTCATAACTTCTACATCTCGAAAATTTGTATTTCTACACTTTGTCCTAGAACATGGGCATTTTATCTCTTCTCCACTCATACACTCTGGATGCTGTATAGCAAAATTCACAAAATCTTCAAGATTAGGGAAAAAATCTGGCGGCAGAAAGCCTCTGTCATGCCTCGTATACATCCAACTGCGGTCTACATTCATTTCTGGAGGACGTACAATTAGGTTCTGGTTCATAAACTCAACGTAGCAAAGTCAATGTAATTGACTGCTAAAAGGGTAGGGTCCTATCCCATTCGCAAAATTGGCGCCCCATAATTTGATCACGATATATGCATGAATACGGAAAAAATATTCGGCAGCCTTCCGGCGTCGTTCCCAGGTGCATTATATAATATAGGGTGTGTAACGCTAATTATATATTCCGTAAGAAATAAGCGTTACACAGCCTATATTAAATAGCCACCCGGAGAACATACGCCAGAAAACTACCAAATATTTTTATACCATATCCATACATATATGTTTTTTCATGATCAAATTACGCAGACGACAGCAGTTTTACGAACTGTACACACGTACAATCCCGTGTCGTTCAATCTCTTGAACACACGGGACGGGTTTCTACGGCTAGCTAAGATTTTATTCGGTGTGAAAAAAATCTTTGTTAATTAAATTTAACAGTTATTCAATTTACTCTAACTAATTAAAATAAAATACAAAAATGCAGTAACACTTACTTGTTGAAGAGCAGAACCGCAATAAAAAAGAGATATGAATACGGTAGCCGCGATGTAAACAGACAACAACGGCTATCAGAAACTGTCAGCGAGACACATACAAACCTATTACGATAGTTTTATATTAGTTTTGTAGAACACTATTAATTAAATAATTAAAGTTATATTATTAATTACATATACTTATTGAAAATTCGGCAGAACTTCCCCGTAAAATGAGCATCACCCATTTTTCAGGGAAGTCCTGTAAGCAAACATTAATATAATATTTAACTTAAATTTCATCAATTAATAAAATATTACTAATTACATAATCTAATTAATAACTACACGACAAACTAAAAATAATTAAATATTGTTAACTAAACCCTAAATTGAATTGTATAATTTAATTATCTAAAATTGACTAACTTAATTAACAATTAACATAATTAATTATTATTTAAAATAATAACATATCAAATATTTCAAAATTTAATGCAAACAATTTCAATTTAACTTAATTAAAAATTAATCTAATTAAAACTTAATCTAATTTTAATAAACCCTAATTTACAATTAACCTAATTTATTAAAGCCTAATTAACTTTTAACCTAATTTTAACCTAATTTTATTAAATCAGTAAACCTAATTTACAATCTAAAAACCTAATTTTAAATCTAATTACATCCTAATTTAAACCTAATATTAAATCTGGAAATATAATAAACAAATAAATAAATAAATAAAACCTTACCTCTAATGCAGCGGATGGTGGAAGACGGCGGAAAACGGTGCCGGCGTCGAACGGCAGAGAGGAAGCTGCTGGCAATGGTGAACGGCGGTGGTTCTGCTGGTAGTGGTGAACGGCGGGCTCGGACGGCAGTGGAACGGATTGTGATCTGCTAAAAAGAGGCGGGACTGAACGGAGGCGGGACTGAAAGCGGAAGAAGAACGGCGGCGCTGCTAAAAGGAAAGGAAAAGAAAATAATGGGGAAGGGAAAGGGCTTTTGCCCGTTTAATGCCTAACATTAGCGACAGATACTAAATCCGTCGCTAAAGTTAGAAATTAAATGAAACGCAGAGTTTCATTGTTACATTAATCCGTCGCTAACGTAACAATGAAACTCTGCGTTTCATTTTCCCCTAGAGATTAGCGACGGATTTCTACAATCCGTCGCTAAAACCGGGGGGAAAAATTGGCGGGGAAGCTCCCGCCTATTTATTTTGAGAACTTGGCGACGGACAGTATGTCCGTCGCCAAGTCCGTCGGTATTATCGAAATTAGCGACGGATATACAATCCGTCGCTAATTTCGGTCGCTAATCACAGGAATTCTAGTAGTGTCGCACACTTCATGTAATATAACCTAACTATTCTTGGGTAACCGGAACGACACGTTCAAGAGACTTGAAACGCGACATACTAATTTAGCGTCACTTTTCACGCATACTTTGCGTAATATAATCTAACGATGCTTAGGTAATCGGAACGACGCGTTAAAGAGAACGAGACATACATATCTAGCGTCTCATTTCACGCACACTTTGCATAATATAACCTAACCATGCTTAGGTAATCGGAACGACGGGTTAAAGAGACTTGAGACGCGAGAAACTAATCTAGCATCACTTTTCAAGCACACTTTGTTTATTATAACCTAACTATGCTTAGATAATCAGAACAACGCGATAAATAGAATTAAGGCGCAACATACTAATCTAGCGTCAGTTTTCATGCACACTTTTCATAATATATAACCTAACCATGCATAGGTAATCGGAACTACGCGTTAAATTGACTTGAGACACGACATACTAATCTATTATTACTTTTCATGCACACTTTTCCTAATATAACCTAACCATGCTTAGGTAACCGGAACGACGCGTTAAAGGGACTTGAGACACGACATACTAATCTATTGTTTCTTTTCACGCACACCTTGCGTAATATAAACTGGCCATTGTAATCGGAACGACGCGTTAGAGAGACTTGTGACGCGACATAAGAATGATTAAAGAGACTTGAGACACGACATACTAATATAGCGTCACTTTTAACCTATACTTTGCGTAATATAACCTAACCATTCTTGGGTAATCAGAATGACGCGTTCAAGAGACTTGAGACACGGAATACTAATCTAGCGTCCCTTTTTACGCATACCTTGCGTAATATGACCTAACCATGCTTAGGTAATCGGAACGACGCGTTAAAGAGACTTGAGACGCAACATACTAATATAGCCTTACTTTTCTCGCAAACTTTGCATAATATAACCTAACCATGCTTAGGTAATCGGAACGACGCGTTAAAGAGACTTGAGACGCAACATACTAATCTAGCATTACTTTTCTCGCACAATTTGCGTAATATAACCTAACCATTCTTGGGTAATCGGAACGACGCGTTAAAGAGACTTGAATTGTGACATACTAATCTTGCGTCACTTTTGACACAGGTTTTGCGTAATACAACCTAACCATACTTAGGTAATCGGAACGACGCATTAAAGAGCCTTGAGATGTGACTTACTAATCTAGCGTCACTTTTCACTCCCATCTTGCGTAATATAACCTAACAATGCTTAGCTAATCGGAACGACGCAGTAAAGGGACTTGAGACGCAACATACTAATCTAGCATTACTTTTCTCGCACACTTTGCGTAATATAACCTAACTATTCTTGGGTAATCGGAACGACGCGTTAAAGAGACTTGAGTCGCGACATACTAATTCTAGCGTCACTTTTCACGCACGCTTTGCGTAATATAACCTAACCATGCTTAGGTAATTGGTACGACTCGTTAAAGAGAATTGAGACGCGACATACTAATCTAGCGTCACTTTTCACGCACCTTTTGCGTAATATAACCTAAACATGCTTAGGTAATCAGAATGACGCGTTAGAGAGACTTGTTACGCGACATAAAAATGGTAATCGAATTGACGCATTAAAGAGACTTGAGATGCGCCATACTAATCTAGGGATACTTTTTATGCACACTTTTCGTAATATAACCTAACCATGCCTAGGTAATCGGAACAACGCGTTAAAGAGAATTGAGACGTGACATACTAATCTAGCGTCACTTTTCACGCACAATTTGCGTAATATAACCCAACCATGCTTAGGTAATCGGAACGACGCGTTAAACAGACTTGACACGCGACATACTAATCTAGCGTCACTTTCACGCACGCTTTGCGTAATATAACCTAACCATGCTTAGATAATCGGAACAACGCGTTAACGAGACTTGAGACGCAGCAAACTTATCTAAAGTTACTTTTTTCGCACACTTTGTGTAATATAACCTAATCATTCTTGGGTAATCGGAACGACGGGTGAAAGAGACTTAAGACCCGACATACTAATCTAGCGTCACTTTTCACGCACTCTTTGCGTAATATAACCTAACCATGCTTAGGTAATCGGAACGACGCGTTAAAGAGAACGCGACATACTTATCTAGCGTCACTTTTCACGCACACTTTGCGAAATATAACCTAACAATGCTAAAGGTAATCGGAACGACGCGTTAAACAGACTTGTGACACGACATACTAATCTAGCGTCACTTTTCATGCACGCTTTGTGTAATATAATAACCATTCTTAGGTTATCGGAACGACGCGTTAAAGAGAATTGAGATGCGACATACTTATCTAGCGTCACTTTTCACACACCCTTTGTGTAATATAACCTAACCATGCTTAGGTAATCGGAATGACGTGTTAGAGAGACTTGTTACGCGACATAAGCATGGTAATCGAATCGACGCGTTAAAGAGACTTGAGATGCGCCATACTAATCTAACGTCACTTTTTATGCACACTTTGCGAAATATAACCTAACCATGCTTAGGTAATCGGAACAACGCGTTAATGAGAATTGAGACGTGACATACTATTCTAGCGTTACTTTTCACTCACACTTTGCGTAATATAACCCAACCATGCGTAAGTAATCGGAACGACGCGTTAAACAGACTTGACATGCGACATACTAATCTAGCGTCAATTTTCACGCACGCTTTGCGTAATATAACCTAACCATGCTTAGGTAATCGGAACAACACGTTAAAGAGAATTGAGACGCGACATACTAATCTAGCGTCACTTTTCATGCATCCTTTGCGTAATATAACCTTACTATGCTTAGGTAATTGGAACGACGCGTTAGAGAGACTTGTGACACGACATAAGCATGGTAATTTAAACAACGCATTAAAGAGAATTTAGACTCGACATACTTATCTAGCGTCACTTTTCACTCACACTTTGCGTTATATAACCTAACCATGCTTTTAGGTAATCGAAACGACGCGTTAAAGAGACTTAGACGCGCCATACTAATCCAGCGACACTTTTCAAGCACGCTCCTAACCATGCATAGGTAATCGGTACGACGTGCATACTAATCTATTGTCACTTTTCACTCACACTTTTTGTAATATAACCAAACCATGCTTAGGTAATCAGAACGACGCGTTAAAGAGACTTGAGATGCAACATACTAATCTAGCGTCACTTTTGACCTAAACTTTGCATAATATAGCCATACCATGCTTAGGTAATCGGAACGACGCACTACAGAGCCTTGAAACGCGGCATACTAATCTAGCGTCACTTTTCACATACACCTTGCGTAATATAACCTAAGCATGCTTAGGTAATCGGAACGACGCATTAAACAGGCTTGAGACGCGACATACTAAGCTATCGTAACTTTTCTCGCACACTTTGCGTAATATAACCTAACCATTCTTGGGTAATCGGAACGACAAATTAAAGAGACTTGAGACGCGACATATTAATCCCGCGTCACTTTTCACGCACTCTTTGCGTAATATAACCTAACCATGCTTAGGTAATCGGAACGGCGCATTAAAGAGATTTGAGACGCGACATACTAATCTAGCGTCACTTTTCACGCACACCTTGCGTAATATAACCTAACCATGCTTAGCTAATCGGAACGACGCGTTAAAGAGACTTGAGATGGACATACTAATCTAGCGTTACTTTTCTCGCACACTTTGCGTAATATAACCTAACCATTCTTGGGTAATAGGAACGACGCGTTAAAGAGACTTGAGACGCTACATACAAATCTAGTGTCACTTTTCAAGCACTCTTTGCGTAGTATTATCTAACCATGCTTAGGTAATCAGAACGACACGTTAAACAGACTTGAGACGCGACATACTAATCTAGCGTCACTTTTCACGCACGCTTTGCATAATATAACCTAACCATGCTTAGGTAATCGGAACAATGCGTTAAAGAGAATTGAGACACGACATACTAATCTAGCGTCACTTTTCACGCACCCTTTGCGTAGTATAACCTAACCATGCATAGGTAATCGGAACAACGCGTTAGAGAGACTTGTTATGCGATATAAGCATAGTAATCGAATCGACGCGTTAAAGAGACTTGAGATGCACCATACTAATCTAGCGTCAGGTTATATTACGCAAAGTGTGCGTAAAAAGTGAAGCTAGATTAATATGGCGCGTCTCAAGTCTCTTTAACGCGTCGTTTCGATTACCATGCTTATGTCGCGTCACAAGTCTCTCTAACGCGTCATTCTGATTACCTAAGCATGGTTAGGTTATATTACGCAAACTGTGCGTGAAAAATGACAATAGATTAGTATGCCGCGTAGCAAGTCTATTTAACGCGTCGTTCTGATTACCTAAGCATGGTTAGGGTATATTACGCAAAGTGTGCGTAAAAAAAGACGCTAGATTAGTATGTCGCGTCTCAATTCTCTTTAACGAGTTTTTCCGATTACCTAAGCATGGTTAGGCTATATTACGCAAAGTGTGCATGAAAAGTGACGCTAGATTAGTATGTCGCATCTCAAGTCTCTTTAACGCTTCGTTCCGATTACCTAAGCATTGTTAGGTTATATTACGCAAAGTGTGCGTAAAACGTGACGCTAGATTGGTATGGCGCGTCTTAAGTCTATTTAATACGTCGTTCCCATTACCTAAGCATGGTTAGGTTATATTATGCAAAGTCTGCATGAAAAGTGACGCTAGATTAGTAAGTTTCGTCTCAAGTCTCTTTAACGAGTCGTTTCGATTACCATGCTTATCTCGCGTCACAAGTCTCTTTAATGCGTCGTTCCGATTACCTAAGCATGGTTAGGTTTTATTACGCAAGATGTGCGTGAAAAGTGACGCTAGATTAGTATGTCGCGTCTCAAGGCTCTTTAACGCGTTGTTCCGATTACCTAAGCATGGTTAGGTTATATTACGCAATGCGTGCATGAAAAGTGACGCTAGATTAGTATGTCGCATCTCAAGTCTCTTTAACGCGTCGTTCTGATTTCCTAAGCATGGTTAGGTTATATTACGCAAAGTGTGCGTAAAAAGTGTCGCTAGATTAATATGGCGCGTCTCAAGTGTCTTTAACGCGTCGTTTTGATTACCATGCTTATGTCGCATCACAAGTCTCTCTAACGTGTCGTTCCGATTACCTAAGCATGCTTAGGTTATATTACGCAAAGTGTGCGTGAAAAATGACAGTAGATTAGTATGTCGCGTCTCTAGTCTATTTAACGCGTCGTTCCAATTACTTAAGCATGGTTAGGTTATATTACGCAAAGTGTGCGTGAAAAATGACAATAGATTAGTATGTCGCATATCAAGTCTATTTAACGCGTTGTTCCGATTACCTAAGCATTGTTAGGTTATATTATGCAAAGTGTGCGTAAAAAATGACGCTAGATTAGTATGTCGCTTCTCAATTTTCTTAAACGAGTTGTTCGACTACCTAAGCATGGTTAGGCTATATTACTCAAAGTGTGAATTAAAAGTGACGCTAGATTAGTATGTCACGTCTCAAGTCTCTTTGACGCGTCGTCCCGATTTACTAAGCATGGTTAGGTTATATTACGCAAAGTGTGCGTAAAAAGTAACGCTAGATTAGTATGGCGCGTCTTAAGTCTATCTAACGCGTCGTTCCGATTACCTAAGATCGGTTAGGTTATATTATGCAAAGTCTGCATGAAAAGTGACGCTAGATTAGTATATTTCGCGTCACGAGTCTTTTTAATGCCTCGTTCCGATTATCTAAGCATGGTTAGGTTTTATTACGCAAGATGTTCGTGAAATGTGACGCTAAATTAATATGTCGCGTTTCAAGGCTCTTTAACGCGTTGTTCCGATTACCTAAGCATTGTTAGGTTATATTACACAATGCGTGCGTGAAAAGTGACGCTAGATTAGTGTGTCGCGTCTCAAGTCTCTTTCACGCGTCGTTCCGATTTCCTAAGCATGGTTAGGTTATATTACGCAAAGTGTGCATAAAAAGTGACGCTATATTAAAATGGCGCGTCTCAAGTCTCTTTAACGTGCCGTTTCGATTACCATGCTTATGTCGCGTCACAAGTCTTTCTAACGCGTTGTTCCGATTACCTCAGCATGGTTAAGTTATATTACGCAAAGTGTGCGTGAAAAATGACATTAGATTAGTATGTGGCGCCTCAGTCTATTTAACGCGTCGTTCCAATTACTTAAGCATGGTTAGGTTATATTACGCAAAGTGTGCGTGAAAAGTGACGCTTGTTTAGTATGTCGCGTCGTCGTTTCGATTACTATGCTTATGTCGCGTCACAAGTCTCTCTAATGGGTCGTTCCGATTACCTAAGCATTGTTAGGTTATATTACGCAAAGTGTGCGTGAAAAGTAATAATAGATTAGTATGTCGCGTCTCAAGTCTCTCTTGCGCGTCGTTTCGATTATCTAAGCATGGTTAGGTCATATTACGCTAAGATTGCGTGAAAAGTGACGCTAGATTAGTATGTCGCGTCTCAAGTCTCTTTAACGCGTCGTTCCTATTATCCAAAAATGGGTAGGTTGTATTATTCAAAGTTTGCGAGAAAAGTAACGCTAGATTAGTATGTCGCATCTCAAGTTTTTTTAACGCGTCGTTTCGATTACCTAAGCATGGTTAGGTTTTATTACGCAAGGTGTGCATGAAAAGTGACACTAGATTAGCATGTCGCGTCTCAAGACTCTTTAATGCGTGGTTCCAATTATTTAAGCATGGTTAGGTTATATTATGCAAAGTTTGCGTGAAAAGTGACTCTATATTAGTATGTCACATCTCAAGTCTCTTTAACGCGTTGTTTTGATTAACATGCTTATGTCGTGTCACAAATCTCTCTAACTCGTCGTTTCGATTACCTAAGCATGGTTACGTTATAGTACGCAAAATGTGCGTGAAAAGTGACTATAGATTAGTATGTCGCATATCAAGTCTATTTAATGCGTCTTTCCGATTACCTAAGCATGGTTAGGTTATATTACGAAAAGTGTGCGTGAAAAGTGACTCTAGATTAGTATGTCGTCTCTCAAGTCTCTCTAACTCATCGATTCGATTTCCTAAGCATGGTTCAGTTGCATTAGGCAAGATGTGTGTGAAAAGTAACGTTAGATTAGTATGTCGCGTCTCAAGTCTCTTTAACGCGTCGTTTCAATTACCATGCTTATGTCCTGTCACAAGACTCTCTAATGTGTCGTTCCGATTACCTAACCAAGGTTAGGTTATATTACGCAAAGTGTGAGCGAAAAATAATAATAGATTAGTATGTCGCGACTCAATTCTCTTTAACGCATCGTTCCAATTATCCAAGCATGGTTAGGTTATATTACGCAAAGAGTACGTGAAAAGTGACGCTAGATTAGTATGTCTTGTCTCAAGTCTCTTTAACGCGTTGTTCCGATTACCCAAGAATGGTTAGGTTATTGTACGCATAGTTTGCGAGAAAAATAACGCTAGATTAGTATGTCGCATATCAAGTCTCTTTAACGCGTCGTTCCGATTACCTAAGAATGGTTAGGTTATATTATGGAAAGTGTGCGTAAAAAGTGATGCTAGATTAGTGTGGCGCTTCTTAAGTCTATCTAACGCGTCGTTCCAATTACCTAAGCATGTTTAGGTTATATTATGCAAAGTCTGCGTGAAAAGTGACGCTAGATTAGTATGTTTTGTCTCAAGTCTCTTTAACGCGTCGTTTCGATTACCATGCTTATCTCGCGTCACAAGTCTCTTTAACGAGTCGTTCCGATTACCTAAGCATTTTAGGTTATATTATGCAAAGCGTCAGTGAAAAGTGACGCTAGATTAGTATGTCGCGTCTCAAGTCTCTTTAACGCGTCGTTCTGATTTCCTAAGCACGGTTAGGCTATATTACGCAAAGTGTGCGTAACAAGTGACGCTAGATTACTATGGCGTGTCTCAAGTCTCTTTAACATGTCGTTTTGATTACCATACTTATGTTGCGTCACAAGTCTCTCTAACGCGTCGTTCCGATTACCTAAGCATGGTTAACTTATATTACGCAAAGTGTGCGTGACAAATGGCAGTAGATTAGTATATCGCGTCTCAAGTCTATTTAACGTGTCGTTCCAATTACTTAGCATGGTTAGGTTATATTATGCAAAGTGTACGTGAAAATGACAATAGATTAGTATGTCGCGTCACCAATCCCTCTAACGGGTCGTTTTGATTACCTAAGTATGGTTAGTTTATATTATGCAAAGTGTGCGTGAAAATGGACATTAGATTATTATGTTGCTTCTCAAGGCTCTAAAAGTGATGCTAGATTAGTATGTTTCGTCTCAAGTCTCTTTAATGCGTCGTTTCGATTACCATGCATATATCGCGTCAAAAGTCTCTCTAACGCGTCGTTCCGATTACCTAAGCACGGTTAGGTTATATTACGCAAAGTGTGCGTGAAAAGTGACGCTAGATTAGTATACCGCGTCTTAATTCTCTTTAAAGAGTTGTTCCGATTACCTAAGAATAGTTAGGTTATATTACGCAAAGCATGCGTGAAAAGTGACGCTAGATTAGTATGCCGCTTCTCAATTCTCTTCAACGCGTTGTTTCGATTACCTAAGCATGGTTAGGTTATATTACGCTAAGCGTGCATGAAAAGTGACGCTTGATTAGTACGATTACCTAAGCATGGTTAGGTTCTATTACGCAAAGTGTGCGTGAAAAGTGACGCTAGATAAGTATGTCGCGTACAAGTCTCTTTAACGCGTCGTTCCGTTTACCTAAGCATGGTTAGGTTATATTACGCAAAGAGTGCGTGAAAAGTGACGCTAGATTAGTATGTCGCTTATCAATTCTCTTTAACGCGTTGTTCCGATTACCTAAGCATGGTTAGGTTATATTACGCAAAGCGTGCGTTAAAAGTGACGCTAGATTAGTATGTCGCGTCTCAATTCTGTTTAATGCGTCGTTCCGATTACCTAAGCATGGTTAGGTTATATATTACGCAAAGTGTGCGGGAAAAGTGACGCTAGATAAGTATGTCGCGCACAAGTCTCTTTAACACGTCGTTCCGTTTACCTAAGCATGGTTAGGTTATATTACACAAAGAGTGCGTGAAAAGTGACGCTAGATTAGTATGTCGCGTCTCAAGTCTGTTTAACGCGTCGTTCCGATTACCTAAGCATGGTGAGGTTATATTACACAAAGTGTGCGTGAAAATTGACGCTAGATAAGTATGTTGCGTCACAAGTCTCATTAACGCGTGTTTCAGATTACCTAAGCATGGTTAGGTTATATTAAACAAAGAGTGCGTAAAAACTGACGCTATATTAATTTGTCGTGTCTCAAGTCTGTTTAACGCGTTGTTCCGAATACCAAAGCATGGTTAGGTTATATTACGCAAATTGTGGGTGAAATGTGACGCTAGATAAGTATGTCGCGTCACAAGTCTCTTTAACGCGTCGTTCCGATTACCTAAGCATGGTTAGGTTATATTACGCAAAGTGTGCGTAAAAAGTGACGCTAGATTAGTATGGCGTTTCTCAAGTCTATTTAACGCGTCGTTTCGATTACCATGCTTATGTCGCGTCACAAGTCTTTCTCACGCGTCATTCTGATTACCTAAGCATGGTTATATTACACAAAGTGTGCGTGAAAAGTGACGCTAGATTAATATGTTTCGTCTCAATTCTCTTTAACGAGTTGTTGCGATTACCTAAGAATGGTTAGGTTATATTACGCAAAGCGTGCGTGAAAACTGACGCTAGATTAGTATGCCGCCTCTCAATCCTCTTTAACGCGTTGTTCCGATTACCTAAGCATTGTTAGGTTATATTATGCAAAGCGTGCATGAAAAGTGACGCTAGATTAGTATGTCGCAACTCAAGTCTGTTTAACGCGTCGTTCAGATTACCTCGAAGCATGGTTAGGTTATATTACGCAAAGTGTGCGTGAAAAGTGACGCTAGATAAGTATGTCGCATCACAAGTCTCTTTAACGCCTAGTTCCGATTACCTAAGCATGATTAGGTTATATTACGCAAAGTGTGCGTAAAAAGTGACGCTAGATTAGTATGGCGCGTTTCAAGTCTCTTTAATGCATCCGTTCGATTACCATGCTTCTTTGTGTCACAAGTCTCTCTAACGCGTCGTTCCGATTACCTATTCATGGTTGGGTTATAGTACAAAAAATGTGCTTGAAAAGTAACAATAGATTAGTATATCGCATCTCAAGTCTCTTTTACGCGTCATTCTGATTACCTAAGCATGGTTAGGTTATATTTCGCAAAGTGTGAGTGAAAAGTGAAAATAGATTATTATGTTGCGTATCAAGTCTAATTAACGCGTCGTTTGATTACCTAAGCATGGTTAGGTTATATTACGCAAAGTGTGCGTAAAAAGTGACGTTAGATTAGTATGTCGCTTCTCAAGTCTTTTTAACGCGTCGTTCCGATTACCTAAGCATGGTTAGGTTATATTACGCAATGTGTGAGTAAAAAATGACGCTAGATTAGTATGGTGCGTCTCAAGTCTATTTAACGCGTCGTTTCAGTTACCATGCTTATGTCGCGTTACAAGTCTCTCTAACGCGTCGTTCTGATTACCTAAGCATGGTTAGGTTATATTATGCAAAGTGTGCGTTAAAAGTGACGCTAGATTAGTATGTCGCCTCTCAAGTCTGTTTAGCGCGTCGTTCAGATTACCTCGAAGCATGGTTAGGTTATATTACGCAAAGTGTGTGTGAAACGTAACGCTAGATAGGTATGTCGCATCACAAGTCTCTTTAACGCCTAGTTCCGATTACCTAAGCATGGTTAGGTTATATATTACGCAAAGAGTGCGTAAAAGTGACGCTAGATTAGTATGTCGCGTCTCAAGTCTGTTTAGTGCGTCGTTCCGATTACCTAAGCATGGTTAAGTTATATTACGCAAAGTGTGCGTGAAATGTTACGCTAGATTAGTATGTCGCGTCTCAATTCTCTTTAACGCGTTGTTCCGATTACCTAAGCATGGTTAGGTAATATTACGCAAAGAGTGCGTGAAAAGTGATGCTAGATTAGTATGTCGCGTCTTAAGTCTCTTTAACGCTTCGTTCCGATTACCCAAGAATGGTTAGGTTATATTATGCAAAGTGTGCGAGAAAAGTAACGCTAGAATAGTATGTGCCGTCTCATGACTCTTTTCGTTCCGATTAGCTAAGCATGGTTAGGTTATATTACGTGAGGTGTGCATGAAAAGTGACGCTAGATTAGTATGTCGCGTCTCAAGGCTCTTTAATGCGTCGTTCTTATTACCTTAGCTTGGTTAGCTTATATTACGCAAAGAGTGCGTGAAAAATCACGCAGGATTAGTATGTCGCGTCTCAAGTCTCTTTAACGCGTCGTTTCGATTACCTAATTATGGTTTGGTTATATTATGAAAAGTGCGTGTTATAAGTGACGCTAGATTAGTATGTTGCGTCTCAAGTCTCTTAACGCGTCGTTCCGATTACCTAAGCATGTATAGGTTATATTACATAAGGTGTGCGTCAAAAGTGATATTAGATTAGTATGTCGCGTCGCAAGCCTCTTTATCGCATCGTTTCAATTACCATGCTTATGTCGCGTCACAAGTCTCTCTAACACGTCGTTCATGGTTAGGTTATATTACGCAAAGTGTGCGTGAAAAGTAACAATAGATTAGTATGTCGCATCTTAAGTCTCTTTAACGCGTCGTTCAGATTACCTAAGCATGGTTAGGTTATATTAGGAAAACTATGCGTGAAAAGTGACGCTAGATTAGTATGTTGCGTCACAAGTCTTTCTCACGCGTCATTCTGATTACCTAAGCATGGTTATATTACACAAAGTGTGCGTGAAAAGTGACGCTAGATTAATATGTTTCGTCTCAATTCTCTTTAACGAGTTTTTCCGATTACCTAAGAATGGTTAGGTTATATTACGCAAAGCGTGCGTGAAAACTGACGCTAGATTAGTATGCCGCTTCTCAATCCTCTTTAACGCGTTGTTCCGATTACCTAAGCATTGTTAGGTTATATTATGCAAAGCGTGCATGAAAAGTGACGCTAGATTAGTATGTCGCAACTCAAGTCTGTTTAACGCGTCGTTCAGATTACCTCGAAGCATGGTTAGGTTATATTACGCAAAGTGTGCGTGAAAAGTGACGCTAGATAAGTATGTCGCATCACAAGTCTCTTTAACGCCTAGTTCCGATTACCTAAGCATGATTAGGTTATATTACGCAAAGTGTGCGTAAAAAGTGACGCTAGATTAGTATGGCGCGTTTCAAGTCTCTTTAATGCATCCGTTCGATTACCATGCTTCTTTGTGTCACAAGTCTCTCTAACGCGTCATTCCGATTACCTATTCATGGTTGGGTTATAGTACAAAAAATGTGCTTGAAAAGTAACAATAGATTAGTATATCGCATCTCAAGTCTCTTTTATGTGTCATTCTGATTACCTAAGCATGGTTAGGTTATATTTCGCAAAGTGTGAGTGAAAAGTGAAAATAGATTATTATGTCGCGTATCAAGTCTAATTAACGCGTCGTTTGATTACCTAAGCATGGTTAGGTTATATTACGCAAAGTGTGCGTAAAAAGTGACGTTAGATTAGTATGTCGCTTCTCAAGTCTTTTTAACGCGTCGTTCCGATTACCTAAGCATGGTTAGGTTATATTACGCAATGTGTGAGTATAAAATGACGCTAGATTAGTATGGTGCGTCTCAAGTCTATTTAACGCGTCGTTTCAGTTACCATGCTTATGTCGCGTTACAAGTCTCTCTAACGCGTCGTTCTGATTACCTAAGCATGGTTAGGTTATATTATGCAAAGTGTGCGTTAAAAGTGACGCTAGATTAGTATGTCGCGTCTCAAGTCTGTTTAACGCGTCGTTCCGATTACCTCGAAGCATGGTTAGGTTATATTACGCAAAGTGTGTGTGAAACGTAACGCTAGATAGGTATGTCGCATCACAAGTCTCTTTAACGCCTAGTTCCGATTACCTAAGCATGGTTAGGTTATATATTACGCAAAGAGTGCGTAAAAAGTGACGCTAGATTAGTATGTCGCGTCTCAAGTCTGTTTAGTGCGTCGTTCCGATTACCTAAGCATGGTTAAGTTATATTACGCAAAGTGTGCGTGAAATGTTACGCTAGATTAGTATGTCGCGTCTCAATTCTCTTTAACGCGTTGTTCCGATTACCTAAGCATGGTTAGGTAATATTACGCAAAGAGTGCGTGAAAAGTGATGCTAGATTAGTATGTCGCGTCTTAAGTCTTTTTAACGCTTCGTTCCGATTACCCAAGAATGGTTAGGTTATATTATGCAAAGTGTGCGAGAAAAGTAATGCTAGATTAGTATGTGCCGTCTCATGACTCTTTTCGTTCCGATTAGCTAAGCATGGTTAGGTTATATTACGTGAGGTGTGCATGAAAAGTGACGCTAGATTAGTATGTCGCGTCTCAAGGCTCTTTAATGCGTCGTTCTTATTACCTTAGCTTGGTTAGCTTATATTACGCAAAGAGTGCGTGAAAAATCACGCAGGATTAGTATGTCGCGTCTCAAGTCTCTTTAACGCGTCGTTTCGATTACCTAATTATGGTTTGGTTATATTATGAAAAGTGCGTGTTATAAGTGACGCTAGATTAGTATGTTGCGTCTCAAGTCTCTTAACGCGTCGTTCCGATTACCTAAGCATGTATAGGTTATATTACATAAGGTGTGCGTCAAAAGTGATATTAGATTAGTATGTCGCGTCGCAAGCCTCTTTATCGCATCGTTTCAATTACCATGCTTATGTCGCGTCACAAGTCTCTCTAACACGTCGTTCATGGTTAGGTTATATTACGCAAAGTGTGCGTGAAAAGTAACAATAGATTAGTATGTCGCATCTTAAGTCTCTTTAACGCGTCGTTCAGATTACCTAAGCATGGTTAGGTTATATTAGGAAAACTATGCGTGAAAAGTGACGCTAGATTAGTATGTTGCGTCACAAGTCTTTCTCACGCGTCATTCTGATTACCTAAGCATGGTTATATTACACAAAGTGTGTGTGAAAAGTGACGCTAGATTAATATGTTTCGTCTCAATTCTCTTTAACGAGTTGTTCCGATTACCTAAGAATGGTTAGGTTATATTACGCAAAGCATGCGTGAAAACTGACGCTAGATTAGTATGCCGCTTCTCAATCCTCTTTAACGCGTTGTTCCGATTACCTAAGCATTGTTAGGTTATATTATGCAAAGCGTGCATGAAAAGTGACGCTAGATTAGTATGTCGCAACTCAAGTCTGTTTAACGCGTCGTTCAGATTACCTCGAAGCATGGTTAGGTTATATTACGCAAAGTGTGCGTGAAAAGTGACGCTAGATAAGTATGTCGCATCACAAGTCTCTTTAACGCCTAGTTCCGATTACCTAAGCATGATTAGGTTATATTACGCAAAGTATGCGTAAAAAGTGACGCTAGATTAGTATGGCGCGTTTCAAGTCTCTTTAATGCATCCGTTCGATTACCATGCTTCTTTGTGTCACAAGTCTCTCTAACGCGTCATTCCGATTACCTATTCATGGTTGGGTTATAGTACAAAAAATGTGCTTGAAAAGTAACAATAGATTAGTATATCGCATCTCAAGTCTCTTTTATGTGTCATTCTGATTACCTAAGCATGGTTAGGTTATATTTCGCAAAGTGTGAGTGAAAAGTGACAATAGATTACTATGTCGCGTATCAAGTCTAATTAACGCGTCGTTTGATTACCTAAGCATGGTTAGGTTATATTGCGCAAAGTGTGCGTAAAAAGTGACGTTAGATTAGTATGTCGCTTCTCAAGTCTTTTTAACACGTCGTTCCAATTACCTAAGTATGGTTAGGTTATATTACGCAATGTGTGAGTATAAAATGACGCTAGATTAGTATGGTGCGTCTCAAGTCTATTTAACGCGTCGTTTCAGTTACCATGCTTATGTCGCGTTACAAGTCTCTCTAACACGTCGTTCTGATTACCTAAGCATGGTTAGGTTATATTATGCAAAGTGTGCGTTAAAAGTGACGCTAGATTAGTATGTCGCGTCTCAAGTCTGTTTAACGCGTCGTTCCGATTACCTCGAAGCATGGTTAGGTTATATTACGCAAAGTGTGTGTGAAACGTAACGCTAGATAGGTATGTCGCATCACAAGTCTCTTTAACGCCTAGTTCCGATTACCTAAGCATGGTTAGGTTATATATTACGCAAAGAGTGCGTAAAAGTGACGCTAGATTAGTATGTCGCGTCTCAAGTCTGTTTAGTGCGTCGTTCCGATTACCTAAGCATGGTTAAGTTATATTACGCAAAGTGTGCGTGAAATGTTACGCTAGATTAGTATGTCGCGTCTCAATTCTCTTTAACGCGTTGTTCCGATTACCTAAGCATGGTTAGGTAATATTACGCAAAGAGTGCGTGAAAAGTGATGCTAGATTAGTATGTCGCGTCTTAAGTCTTTTTAACGCTTCGTTCCGATTACCCAAGAATGGTTAGGTTATATTATGCAAAGTGTGCGAGAAAAGTAACGCTAGATTAGTATGTGCCGTCTCATGACTCTTTTCGTTCCGATTAGCTAAGCATGGTTAGGTTATATTACGTGAGGTGTGCATGAAAAGTGACGCTAGATTAGTATGTCGCGTCTCAAGGCTCTTTAATGCGTTGTTCTTATTACCTTAGCTTGGTTAGCTTATATTACGCAAAGAGTGCGTGAAAAATCACGCAGGATTAGTATGTCGTGTCTCAAGTCTCTTTAACGCGTCGTTTCGATTACCTAATTATGGTTTGGTTATATTATGAAAAGTGCGTGTTATAAGTGACGCTAGATTAGTATGTTGCGTCTCAAGTCTCTTAACGCGTCGTTCCGATTACCTAAGCATGTATAGGTTATATTACATAAGGTGTGCGTCAAAAGTGATATTAGATTAGTATGTCGCGTCGCAAGCCTCTTTATCGCATCGTTTCAATTACCATGCTTATGTCGCGTCACAAGTCTCTCTAACACGTCGTTCATGGTTAGGTTATATTACGCAAAGTGTGCGTGAAAAGTAACAATAGATTAGTATGTCGCATCTTAAGTCTCTTTAACGCGTCGTTCAGATTACCTAAGCATGGTTAGGTTATATTAGGAAAACTATGCGTGAAAAGTGACGCTAGATTAGTATGTTGCGTCACAAGTCTTTCTCACGCGTCATTCTGATTACCTAAGCATGGTTATATTACACAAAGTGTGTGTGAAAAGTGACGCTAGATTAATATGTTTCGTCTCAATTCTCTTTAACGAGTTTTTCCGATTACCTAAGAATGGTTAGGTTATATTACGCAAAGCATGCGTGAAAACTGACGCTAGATTAGTATGCCGCTTCTCAATCCTCTTTAACGCGTTGTTCCGATTACCTAAGCATTGTTAGGTTATATTACGCAAAGCGTGCATGAAAAGTGACGCTAGATTAGTATGTCGCAACTCAAGTCTGTTTAACGCGTCGTTCCGATTACCTCGAAGCATGGTTAGGTTATATTACGCAAAGTGTGCGTGAAAAGTGACGCTAGATAAGTATGTCGCATCACAAGTCTCTTTAACGCCTAGTTCCGATTACCTAAGCATGATTAGGTTATATTACGCAAAGTGTGCGTAAAAAGTGACGCTAGATTAGTATGGCGCGTTTCAAGTCTCTTTAATGCATCCGTTCGATTACCATGCTTCTTTGTGTCACAAGTCTCTCTAACGCGTCATTCCGATTACCTATTCATGGTTGGGTTATAGTACAAAAAATGTGCTTGAAAAGTAACAATAGATTAGTATATCGCATCTCAAGTCTCTTTTATGTGTCATTCTGATTACCTAAGCATGGTTAGGTTATATTTCGCAAAGTGTGAGTGAAAAGTGAAAATAGATTATTATGTTGCGTATCAAGTCTAATTAACGCGTCGTTTGATTACCTAAGCATGGTTAGGTTATATTGCGCAAAGTGTGCGTAAAAAGTGACGTTAGATTAGTATGTCGCTTCTCAAGTCTTTTTAACACGTCGTTCCAATTACCTAAGTATGGTTAGGTTATATTACGCAATGTGTGAGTATAAAATGACGCTAGATTAGTATGGTGCGTCTCAAGTCTATTTAACGCGTCGTTTCAGTTACCATGCTTATGTCGCGTTACAAGTCTCTCTAACACGTCGTTCTGATTACCTAAGCATGGTTAGGTTATATTATGCAAAGTGTGCGTTAAAAGTGACGCTAGATTAGTATGTCGCGTCTCAAGTCTGTTTAACGCGTCGTTCCGATTACCTCGAAGCATGGTTAGGTTATATTACGCAAAGTGTGTGTGAAACGTAACGCTAGATAGGTATGTCGCATCACAAGTCTCTTTAACGCCTAGTTCCGATTACCTAAGCATGGTTAGGTTATATATTACGCAAAGAGTGCGTAAAAGTGACGCTAGATTAGTATGTCGCGTCTCAAGTCTGTTTAGTGCGTCGTTCCGATTACCTAAGCATGGTTAAGTTATATTACGCAAAGTGTGCGTGAAAAGTGACGCTAGATTAGTATGTCGCGTCTCAATTCTCTTTAACGCGTTGTTCCGATTACCTAAGCATGGTTAGGTAATATTACGCAAAGAGTGCGTGAAAAGTGATGCTAGATTAGTATGTCGCGTCTTAAGTCTCTTTAACGCTTTGTTCCAATTACCCAAGAATGGTTAGGTTATATTATGCAAAGTGTGCGAGAAAAGTAACGCTAGAATAGTATGTGCCGTCTCATGACTCTTTTCGTTCCGATTAGCTAAGCATGGTTAGGTTATATTACGTGAGGTGTGCATGAAAAGTGACGCTAGATTAGTATGTCGCGTCTCAAGGCTCTTTAATGCGTTGTTCTTATTACCTTAGCTTGGTTATCTTATATTACGCAAAGAGTGCGTGAAAAATCACGCAGGATTAGTATGTCGTGTCTCAAGTCTCTTTAACGCGTCGTTTCAATTACCTAATTATGGTTTGGTTATATTATGAAAAGTGTGTGTTATAAGTGACGCTAGATTAGTATGTTGCGTCTCAAGTCTCTTAACGCGTCGTTCCGATTACCTAAGCATGTATAGGTTATATTACATAAGGTGTGCGTCAAAAGTGATATTAGATTAGTATGTCGCGTCGCAAGCCTCTTTATTGCATCGTTTCAATTACCATGCTTATGTCGCGTCACAAGTCTCTTTAACACGTCGTTCATGGTTAGGTTATATTACGCAAAGTGTGCGTGAAAAGTAACAATAGATTAGTATGTCGCATCTTAAGTCTCTTTAACGCGTCGTTCAGATTACCTAAGCATGGTTAGGTTATATTAGGAAAACTGTGCGTGAAAAGTGACGCTAGATTAGTATGTTGCGTCTCAATTCTCTTTATCGCGTTGTTCAAATTATCTAAGCATGTTTAGGTTATAATACACAAAGTTTACTTGAAAAGTGACGCTAGATTAGTATGTCGCGTCTCAAGTCACTTTAACGCGTTGTTCTGATTACCAAAGCATGGTTAGGTTATATTAGGCAAAGTGTGCATGAAAAATGATGCTAGATTAGTATGTCGCGTCTCAAGTCTCTTTAACGCGTCGTTCCGATTACCTAAGCATGTCTAGGTTGTATTACGCAAGGTGTGCGTGAAAAGTGACGATAGATTAGTATGTCGCGTCTCAAGGCTCTTTAACGCGTCGTTCCGATTACAAAAGCATGGTTAGGATTAAGCAAAGTGTGCGTGAAAAGTGATGCTAGATTAGTATGTCGCGTCTCAAGTGTCTTTAACGCGTCGTTCTGATTACCTAAGCATGGTTAGGTTATACTATACAAAGTGTTCGTAAAAAGTGACGCTAGATTAGGGTGGCGCGTCTCAAGACTCTTTCACGCGTCATTTCGATTACCATGCTTACGTCGCGTCACAAGTCTCTGGCACGCGTCGTTCTGATTACCTATGCATGATTAGGTTATATTACGTAAAGTGTCCGTGCAAAATAACAATAGATTAGTAAGTCGCGTCTCAAGTCTATTTAACGCGTCGTTCCGATTACCTAAGCATGGTTAGGTTATATTATGCAAAGTGTGCGTAAATAGTGATCCTAGATTAGTATGTCGCGTCTCAATTCTCTTTAACGCGTTTTTCCGATTACCTAAGCATGATTAGGTTATATTACGCAAAGCGTGCGTGAAAAGTGATGCTATATTAGTATGTCGCGTCTCAAGTCTGTTTAACGCGTCCTTTTCGATTACCTAAGCATGGTTAGGTTATATTACGCAAATTGTGCGTAAAAAGTGACGCTAAATTATTATAGCGCGTCTCAAGTCTCTTTAACGCGTCGTTTTGATTACCATGCTTATGTCGCGTCACAAGTCTCTCTAATAAGTTGTTCCAATTACCTAAGCAAGCAAAGGGTGCGTGACGAGTGACGCTACATTAGTATGTCGCGTATCAATTCTCCTTAATGCGCTCTTTCGATTACCTAAGCATGGTTTGGTTTTATTACGCAAAGCGTGCGTGAATAGTGACGCTAGATTAGTATGTCGCGTCTCAAGTCTGCTAAAGGCGTCGTTCCGATGACCTAAGCATGGTTAGGTTATATTACACAAAGTGTGCATGAAAAGTGACGCTAGATAAGTATGTCCCGTCACAAGTCTCTTTAATGCGTCGTTCTGATTACATAAGCATGGTTAGGTTTTATATTACGCAAAGAGTGCGTGAAAAGTGACGCTAGATTAGTATGTCGCGTGTCAAGTCTCTTTAACGCGTTGTTCCGATTACCCAAGAATTGTTAGGTTATAATACGCAAAGTGTGCAAGAAAAGTAAAGCTAGATTGGTATGTTGCGTCTCATTGCCTCTCAAGTCTCTTTAACGCGTCGTTCCGATTACCTAAGCATGTTAGGTTATATTACCCAAAGTGCGCGCGTTATAAGTGACGTTAGATTATTATATCGCGTCTCAAGTCTCTTTAACGTGTTGTTCCGATTACCTAAGCATGATTAGGTTATATAACGCAAAGTGTGCGTTAAAAGTGACGCTATACTAGTAGTATATCGCGTCACAGGTCTCTTTAACGCGTCGTTCCGACTAACTATGCTTGGTTAGGTTATATTATGCAAAGTGTGCGTGAAAAGTGACGCTAGATAAGTATGTCGAGTCACAAGTCTCTTTAACGCGCCGTTCCGATTACCTAAGCATGGTTAGAATAGATTACGCAAAGTTTGCGTGAAAAGTAATGCTAGATTAGTAAGTCGTCGCGTAACAAGTCTCTTTAACGAGTCGTTCCGATTAATTACCTAGGCATGGTTAGGTTATATAACGCAAAGTGTGCGTTAAAAGTGACGCTAGATTAGTAGTATGTCGCGTCCCAAGTCTCATTAACGCGTCCTTCCGATTACTTAAGCATGGTTAGTTTATATACGCAAAGTGTGCGTTAAAAGTGACGCTACTTTATTATGTCGCGCAACAAGTCTCTTTAACGCGTCGTTTCGATTACCTATGAATGGCTAGGTTATATGATGCAAAGTGTGCGTGAAAAGTGACACTAGATCAGTATGTCGCGTCACAAATCTCTTTAACGCATCGTTCCGATTTTCTAATCATGGTTAGATTATATAATGCAAAGTGTGCGTTAAAAGTAATGCTAGACTCGTAGTATGTCGCGTCACAAGTCTCTTAAACGCGTCGTTCCGATTACCTAAGCATGTTTAGATTACATTACGCAAAGTGTGCGTATAAACTGATGCTAGATTAGTATGTCGCGTCTCAAGTCTATTTGACGCGTCGTTCCGATTGCCTATGCATGGTTAGATTATATTACGCAAAGTGTGCGTTAAAATTAAAACTAGATTAGTATGACGCATCACAAGTCTCTTTAACGTGTCGTTCTGATTACCTAAGCATTGTTAGGTTATATTACGCAAAATGTGCGTTAAAGTGACGCTAGATGTTGCGTCACAAGTCTCTTTAACGCGTCGTTTCAATTACCTATGCATGGTTAGGTTATATATTATGCAAAGTGTGCATGAAAAGTGACGCTAGATAAGTATGTCGCCTCACAAGTCTCTTTAACGCGTCGTTCCGATTACCTAAGCATGGCTAGGTTATATAACGCAAAAGTGTGCGTTAATAGTGACGGTAGATTAATAGTCTGTCGCGTAACAAGTCTCTTTAGCGCGTCGTTCCGATTACATAAGCATGGTTAGATTATATTACGCAAAGTGAGCGTGAAAAGTGATGCAAGATTAGTATGTCGCGTCACAAGTCTCTTAAACGCGTCGTTCCAATTACCTAAGCATGGTTATGTTATATTACGCAAAGTGCGCGTGAAAAGTGACGCTCAATAAGTTTG
Source organism: Mercurialis annua (assembly GCF_937616625.2). Taxonomy (NCBI): domain Eukaryota; kingdom Viridiplantae; phylum Streptophyta; class Magnoliopsida; order Malpighiales; family Euphorbiaceae; genus Mercurialis; species Mercurialis annua. Next base: position 34,512,056 of record NC_065571.1, read on the forward strand.
TCGCGTCACAAGTCTCTTTAGCGCTTTGTTCCGATTACCTAAGCATGGTTAGGTTATATTATGCAAAGTGTGCGTGAAAATTGACGCTAGATAAGTATGTCGCCTCACAAGTCTCTCTAACGCATCGTTTTGATTACCTAAGCATGGTTAGGTTATATAACGCAAAGTGTGCGTTAATAGTGACGCTATATTAGTAGTCTGTCCGGTTACAATTCTCTGTAACGCGTCGTTCTGATTACCTAAGCATGGTTAGATTATATTGCGCATAGTAAGCGTGAAAAGTGATGCAAGATTAGTATGTCGAGTCACAAGTCTCTTATACGCGTCGTTCCAATTACCTAAGCATGGTTAGAATAGATTACGCAAAGTGTGCGTGAAAAGTGACGCTAGATAAGTATGTCGTGTCACAAGTCTCTTTAACGCTTAATTCCGATTAACTAAGCATGATTAGGTTATATTACGCAAAGTGTGCGTAAAAAGCGACGCTAGAGTAGTATGGCGTGTTTCAAGTCTCTTTAATGCATCGGTTCGATTACCATGCTTATTTGCGTCACAAGTCTCTCTAACGCGTCGTTCCGATTACCTATCCATGGTTGGGTTATAGTACGAAAAATGTGCTTGAATAGTAACAATAGATTAGTATGTCGCATCTCAAGTCTCTTTTACGCGTCATTCCGATTACCTAAGTATGGTTGGGTTATATTAAGCAAAGTGTGCGTGAAAAGTGACAATAGATTACTATGTCGCGTATCAAGTCTAATTAACGCGTCGTTTGATTACCTAAGCATGGTTAGGTTATATTACGCAAAGTGTGCGTAAAAAGTGATGGTAGATTAGTATGTCGCTTCTCATGTCTCTTTAACGCGTCGTTCCGATTACCTAAGCATGGTGAGGTTATATTACACAAAGTGTGCGTGAGAATTGACGCTAGATAAGTATGTCGCGTCACAAGTCTCTTTAACGCGTGTTTCCGATTACCTAAGCATGGTTAGGTTATATTACACAAAGAGTGCGTGAAAAGTGATGCTAGATTAGTTTGTCGTGTCTCAAGTCTGTTTAACGCGTCGTTCCGAATACCAAAGCATGGTTAGGTTATATTACGCAAAGTGTGGGTGAAAAGTGACGCTAGATAACTATGTCTCGTCACAAGTCTCTTTAACGCGTCGTTCTGATTATCTAAGCATGGTTAGATTATATTACGCAAAGTGTGCGTGAAAATTTACGCTAGATAAGTATGTCGCGTCTCAAATCTCTCTAACGCGTCGTTCCGATTACCTAAGCATGGTTAGGTTATATTACGCAAAGTGTGCGTAAAAAGTGACGCTAGATTAGTATGGCGTCTCTCAGGTTTATTTAACGCGTCGTTTCGATTACCATGCTTATGTTGCATCACAAGTCTTTCTAACGCGTCATTCTAATTACCTAAGCATGGTTAGGTTATATTACGCAATGTGTGCGTGAAAAGTGACGCTAGATTAGTATGTTTCGTCTCAATTCTCTTTAACGAGTTGTTGCGATTACCTAAGAATGGTTAGATTATATTACGCAAAGCATGCGTGAAAACTGACGCTAGATTAGTATGCCGCTTCTCAATCCTCTTTAACGCGTTGTTCTGATTACCTAAGCATGGTTAGGTTATATTATGCAAAGCGTGCGTGAAATGTAACGCTAGATAAGAATGTCGCGTCTCAAGTCTGTTTAACGCGTCGTTTCGATTACCTAAGCATGGTTTGGTTATATTACGCAAAGTGTGCGTGAAAAGTGATGCTAGATAAGTATGTTGCGTCACAAGTCTCTTTAACGCGTCGATCCGATTACTTAAGCATGGTTAGGTATATTACGCAAAGTGTGCTTAAAAATTTACGTTAGAATAGTATGGCGCCTCTCAAGTCTATTTATCGCGTCGTTTCGATTACCATTCTTATGTCGCCTCACAAGTCTCTCTAACGCGTTGTTCCGATTACTTAAGCATTGTTAGGTTATATTACGCAAAGTGTGCGTGAAAAAGGAAGCTAGATTAGTATGTCGCGTCTGAATTCTCTTTAACTCGTTGTTGCGATTACCTAAGCATGGTTAGGTTATATTACGCAAAGTGTGCGTGAAAAGTGACGCTAGATAAGTATGTCGCGTCACAAGTCTCTTTAACGCCTAGTTCCGATTACCTAAGCATGATTAGGTTATATTACGCAAAGTGTGCGTAAAAAGTGACGCTAGATTAGTGTGGTGCTTTTCAAGTCTCTTTAATGCATCCGTTTGATTACCATGCTTATTCGCGTCACAAGTCTCTCTAACGCGTTGTTCCGATTACCTATTCATAGTTAGGTTATAGTACGAAAAATGTGCTTGAAAAGTAACAATAGATTACTATATCGCATCTCAAGTCTCTTTTATGCGTCATTCTGAGTACCTAAGCATGGTCATGTTATATTTCGCAAAGTGTGCGTGAAAAGTGAAAATAGATTGCTATGTCGCGTATCAAGTCTAATTAACGCGTCGTTTGATTACCTAAGCATGGTTAGGTTATATTGTGCAAAGTGTGCGTAATAAGTGACGTTAGATTAGTATGTCGCTTCTCAAGTCTTTTTGACGCGTCGTTCCGATTACCTAAGTATGGTTAGGTTATATTATGCAATGTGTGAGTAAAAAATGACGCTAGATTAGTATGGTGCGTCTCAAGTCTATTTAACGCGTCGTTTCGGTTACCATGCTTATGTCGCGTCACAAGTCTCTCTAACGCGTCGTTCTGATTACCTAAGCATGGTTAGGTTATATTACGCAAAGTGTGCGTTAAAAGTGACGCTAGATTAGTATGTCGCGTCTCAATTCTCTTTATCGCGTTGTTCCGATTACCTAAGCATGGTTAGGTTATATTTATGCAAAGCGTGCATGAAAAGTGACGCTAGATTAGTCTGTCGCGTCTCAAGTCTGTTTAACGCGTCGTTCAGATTACCTCGAAGCATGGTTAGGTTATATTACGCAAAGTTTGTGTGAAACGTAACGCTAGATAGTTATGTCGCATCACAAGTCTCTTTAACGCCTAGTTCCGATTACCTAAGCATGGTTAGGTTATATATTACGCAAAGAGTGCGTAAAAGTGACGCTAGATTAGTATGTCGCGTCTCAAGTCTGTTTAGTGCGTCGTTCCGATTACCTAAGCATGGTTAAGTTATATTACGCAAAGTGTGCGTGAAATGTGACGCTAGATTAGTATGTCGCGTCTCAATTCTCTTTAACGTGTTGTTCCGATTACCTAAGCATACCTATGTTATATTACGCAAAGTGTGCGTGAAAAGTGACGCTAGATAAGTATGTCACGTTCTCTTTAACGCGTCGCTCCGATTACATAAGCATGGTTTGGTAATATTACGCAAAGAGTGTGTGAAAAGTGATGCCAGATTAGTATGTCACGTCTTAAGTCTCTTTAACGCTTCGTTCCGATTACCCAAGAATGGTTAGGTTATATTATGCAAAGTGTGCGAGAAAAGTAACGCTAGATTAGTATGTGCCGTCTCATGACTCTTTTCGTTCCGATTAGCTAAGCATGGTTAGGTTATATTACGTGAGGTGTGCATGAAAAGTGACGCTAGATTAGTATGTCGCGTCTCAAGGCTCTTTAATGCGTCGTTCTTATTACCTTAGCTTGGATAGCTTATATTACGCAAAGAGTGCGTGAAAAATCACGCAAGATTAGTATGTCGTGTCTCAAGTCTCTTTAACGCGTCGTTTCGATTACCTAATTATGGTTTGGTTATATTATGAAAAGTGCGTGTTATAAGTAACGCTAGATTACTAGGTTGCGTCTCAAGTCTCTTAATGCGTCGTTCCGATTACCTAAGCATGTATAGGTTATAGTACATAAGGTGTGCGTCAAAAGTGGTATTAGATTAGTATGTCGCGTCGCAAGCCTCTTTATCGCATCGTTTCAATTACCATGCTTATGTCGCGTCACAAGTCTCTCTAACACGTCGTTCATGGTTAGGTTATGTTACGCAAAGTGTGCGTGAAAAGTAACAATAGATTAGTATGTCGCATCTCAAGTTTCTTTAACGCGTCGTTCCGATTACCTAAGCATGGTTAGGTTATATTAGAAAAAGTGTGCGTGAAAAGTGACGCTAGATTAGTATGTTGCGTCTCAATTCTCTTTATCGCGTTGTTCAATTTATCTAAGCATGTTTAGGTTATAATACACAAAGTTTACTTGAAAAGTGACGCTAGATTAGTATGTCGCGTCTCAAGTCTCTTTAACGCGTTGTTCTGATTACCAAAGCATGGTTAGGTTATATTAGGCAAAGTGTGCGTGAAAAATGATGCTAGATTAGTATGTTGCGTCTCAAGTCTCTTTAACGCGTTGTTCCGATTACCTAAGCATGTCTAGGTTGTATTACGGAAGGTGTGCGTGAAAAGTGACGATAGATTAGTATGTCGCCTCTCAAGGCTCTTTAACGCGTCGTTCCGATTACAAAAGCATGGTTAGGATTAAGCAAAGTGTGCGTGAAAAGTGATGCTAGATTAGTATGTCGCGTCTCAAGTGTCTTTAACGCGTCGTTCTGATTACCTAAGCATGGTTAGGTTATACTATACAAAGTGTTCGTAAAAAGTGACGCTAGATTAGGGTGGCGCGTCTCAAGACTCTTTCACGCGTCGTTTCGATTACCATGCTTATGTCGCGTCACAAGTCTCTGGCACACGTCGTTCTGATTACCTATGCATGGTTAGGTTATATAACGCAAAGTGTGCGTGCAAAATGACAATAGATTAGTAAGTCGCGCCTCAAGTCTATTTAACGCGTCGTTCCGATTACCTAAGCATGGTTAGGTTATATTATGCAAAGTGTGCGTAAATAGTGATCCTAGATTAGTATGTCGCGTCTCAATTCTCTTTAACGCGTTGTTCCGATTACCTAAGCATGCTTAGGTTATATTACGCAAAGCGTGCGTGAAAAGTGATGCTAGATTAGTATGTCGCGTCTCAAGTCTGTTTAACGCGTCCTTTCCGATTACCTAAGCATGATTAGGTTATATTACGCAAATTGTGCGTAAAAAGTGACGCTAGATTAGTGTAGCGCGTCTCAAGTCTCTTTAACGCGTCGTTTTGATTACCATGCTTATGTCGCGTCACAAGTCTCTCTAATAAGTTGTTCCAATTACCTAAGCAAGCAAAGGGTGCGTGACAAGTGACGCTAGATTAGTATGTCGCGTATCAATTCTCCTTAATGCGCTCTTTCGATTACCTAAGCATGGTTAGGTTTTATTACGCAAAGCGTGCGTGAATAGTGACGCTAGATTAGTATGTCGCGTCTCAAGTCTGTTTAAGGCGTCGTTCCGATTACCTAAGCATGGTTAGGTTTTATATTATGCAAAGAGTGCGTGAAAAGTGACGCTAGATTAGTATGTCGCGTGTCAAGTCTCTTTAACGCGTTGTTCCGATTACCCAAGAATTGTTAGGTTATAATACGCAAAGTGTGCAAGAAAAGTAAAGCTAGATTGGTATGTTGCGTCTCATTGCCTCTCAAGTCTCTTTAACCCGTCGTTCCGATTACCTAAGCATGTTAGGTTATATTACCCAAAGTGCGCGCGTTATAAGTGACGGAAGATTATTATATCGCGTCTCAAGTCTCTTTAACGTGTTGTTTCGATTACCTAAGCATGATTAGGTTATATAACGCAAAGTGTGCGTTAAAAGTTACGCTATACTAGTAGTATATCGCGTCACTAGTCTCTTTAACGCGTCGTTCCGACTAACTATGCATGGTTAGGTTATATTATGCAAAGTGTGCGTGGAAAGTGACGCTAGAAAAGTATGTCGAGTCACATGTCTCTTTGACGCGCCGTTCCGATTACCTAAGCATGGTTAGAATAGATTACGCAAAGTTTGCGTGAAAAGTAATACTAGATTAGTATGTCGTCGCGTAACAAGTCTCTTTAACGAGACGTTCCGATTAATTACCTAGGCATGGTTAGGTTATATAACGCAAAGTGTGCGTTAAAAGTGACGCTAGATTAGTAGTATGTCACGTCCCAAGTCTCATTAACGCGTCGTTCCGATTACTTAAGCATGGTTAGTTTATATACGCAAAGTGTGCGTTAAAAGTGACGCTACTTTATTATGTCGCGTAACAAGTCTCTTTAACGCGTCGTTTCGATTACCTATGAATGGCTAGGTTATATTATGCAAAGTCTGCGTGAAAAGTGACACTAGATCAGTATGTCGCGTCACAAATCTCTTTAACGCATCGTTCCGATTTTCTAATCATGGTTAGATTATATAATGCAAAGTGTGCGTTAAAAGTAATGCTAGAATCGTAGTATGTCGCGTCACAAGTCTCTTAAACGCGTCGTTCCGATTACCTAAGCATGTTTAGATTACATTACGCAAAGTGTGCCTATAAACTGATGCTAGATTAGTATGTCGCGTCTCAAGTCTATTTGACGCGTCGTTCCGATTGCCTAAGCATGGTTAGATTATATTACGCAAAGTGTGCGTTAAAATTGACACTAGATTAGTATGTCGCGTCACAAGTCTCTTTAACGCGTCGTTCTGATTACCTAAGCATTGTTAGGTTATATTACGCAAAATGTGCGTTAAAGTGACGCTAGATGTTGCGTCACAAGTCTCTTTAACGCGTCGTTTCAATTACCTATGCATGGTTAGGTTATATTATGCAAAGTGTGCATGAAAAGTGACGCTAGATAAGTATGTCGCCTCACAAGTCTCTTTAACGCGTCGTTCCGATTACCTAAGCATGGCTAGGTTATATAACGCAAAAGTGTGCGTTAATAGTGACGGTAGATTAATAGTCTGTCGCGTAACAAGTCTCTTTAGCGCGTCGTTCCGATTACATAAGCATGGTTAGATTATATTACGCAAAGTGAGCGTGAAAAGTGATGCAAGATTAGTATGTCGCGTCACAAGTCTCTTAAACGCGTCGTTCCAATTACCTAAGCATGGTTATGTTATATTACGCAAAGTGCGCGTGAAAAGTGACGCTCGATAAGTTTGTCGCGTCACAAGTGTCTTTAACGCGTCGTTCCGATTACCTAAGCATGGTTAGGTTATATTATGCAAAGTGTGCGTGAAAATTGACGCTAGATAAGTATGTCGCCTCACAAGTCTCTCTAACGCATCGTTTTGATTACCTAAGCATGTTTAGGTTATATAACGCAAAGTGTGCGTTAACAGTGATGCTAGATTAGTAGTCTGTCGCGTTACAAGTCTCTATAACGCGTCGTTCTGATTACCTAAGCATGGTTAGATTATATTGCGCATAGTAAGCGTGAAAAGTGATGCAAGATTAGTATGTCGAGTCACAAGTCTCTTATACGCGTCGTTCCAATTACCTAAGCATGGACATGTTATATTACGCAAAGAGCGCGTCAAAAAGTGACGCTAGATAAGTATGTCGCGTCAGAAGTCTCTTTAACGCGTCGTTCCGATTACCTAAACATGGTTAGGTTATATTATGCAAATTGTGCGTAAAAAAGTGATGCTAGATAAGTATGTCGCTTCACAAGTCTTTTTAACGCGTTGTTCCGATTACCTAAGCATGGTTAGATTATATAACGCAAAGTGTGCGTAAAAAGTGACACTATATTAGTAGTATGTCGCATCACAAGTTTTTTCAACGTATCGTTCCGATTACCTAAGCATGGTTAGATTATATTACACAAAGTGTGCGTGAAAAGTGATGCTAGATTAGTATGTCGCGTCACAAGTCTCTTTAACGAGTCGTTCCGATTACCTAGGTATGGTTAGATTATATAACGCAAAGTGTGCATTATATGTGACGCTAGATTAGTATTTTGCGTCACAAGTCTCTTTAGCGCGTCGTTCCGATTACCTAAGCATGGTTAGTTTATGTTACGCAAAGTGTGCATGAAAAGTGATGCTAGATAAGTATGTCGCCTCACAAGTCTCTTTAACGCGTCATTTCGATTACCTAAGCATGGTTAGGTTATATAACGCAAAGTGTGCGTTAATAGTGACGCTATATTAGTATGTCGTGTCTCAAGTCTCTTTAACGCGTCGTGCCGATTACCTAAGCATGGTTAGGTTATATTACGCAAAGTCTGCGTTAAAAGTGATGCTAGATTAGTGGTATGTCGCGCCACAAGTCTCTTTAGCGCGTCGTTCCGATTACCTAAGCATGGTTAGTTTATGTTACGCAAAGTGTGCATGAAAAGTGACGCTAGATTAGTATGCCGCGTCACAAGTCTCTTTAACCCGTCGTTCTGATTACCTAAGTATGGTAAGGTTATATTACGCAAAAGTGTGCGTGAAAAGTGATGCTAGATAAGTATGTCGTGTCACAAGTTTCTTTAACGTGTCGTTCCGATTATCTAACAATGGTTAGGTCATATTATGCAAAGTGTGCATTAAAAGTTACGCTAGATTAGTATGTCGCGTCACAAGTCTCTTTAACTTATCGTTCCAATTACCTAAGCATGGTTAGGTTATATACGCAAAGTATGCCTTGAAAGTGACGCTAGATTATTATGTCGCGCCACAAGTCTCTTTAACGCGTCTTTCCGATTACCTAAGCATGGTTCGGTTATTTTAGGCACACTGTCGCATCACAAGTCTCTTTTACGCGTCGTTCTGATTAAGTAACAATGATTTGGTTATATTACGCAAAGTGGGCGTGAAAAGGGACACTATATAGGTATGTCGCGTCACAAGTTTCTTTAACGCGTCGTTCCGATTACCTAAGAATGGTTAGGTTATATTACGCAAACTGTGCGTTAAAAGTGATGCTAAATTATTATGTCGCGTCACAAGTCTCTTTAACGCGCCGTTCCAATCACCTATGCATGGTTAGGTTATATTACGCAAAGTGTGCGTGAAAAGTGACTCTAGATTACTGTGTTGTGTCACAAGTCTTTTTGACGTGTCGTTTCGATTACCTAAGCATGGTTAGGTTATATTACGTAGATTATGCGTAAAAAGTGACGCTATATTAGTATGGTGCGTCTCAAGTCTCTTTAACGCGCTGTTTTGATTACCATGACTATGTCGCGTCATAAGTCTCTCTAATGCGTCGTTTCTATTACCTAAGCATGGTTAGGTTATATTAAGCAAAGTGTGCGTGAAAAATGACCCTAGATTAGTATGTCGTGTCATAAGTCTATTTAATGCGTTATTCCGATTACCTAAGAATTATTAGGTTATATTACACAAAGTGTCAGTAAAAAGTGATGCTAGATTAGTATGTCGCGTCTCAATTCTCTTTAACGAGTTATTTCGTTTACCTAAGAACAATTAGGTTATATTACACAAAGTGTGTGTAAAAAGTGACGCTAGATTAGTATGGTGCGTCTCAAGTCTCTTTAACGCGCTGTTTTGATTACCATGACTATGTCGCGTCATAAGTCTCTCTAATGCGTCGTTTCAATTACCAAGCATGGTTAGGTTATATTAAGCAAAGTGTGCGTGCAAAATGACAATAGATTAGTATGTCGTGTCATAAGTCTATTTAATGCGTTATTCCGATTACCTAAGAATGATTAGGTTATATTACACAAAGTGTCAGTAAAAAGTGATGCTAGATTAGTATGTCGCGTCTCAATTCTCTTTAACGAGTTATTCCGATTACCTAAGAACAATTAGGTTATATTACACAAAGTGTGCGTAAAAAGTGACGCTAGTATGGTGCGTCTCAATTCTCTTAAACGCGTCGTTTCAATTACCATGCTTATGTCGCGTCACAAGTCTATCTAACGTGTCGTTCGGATTACCTAAGCATGATTAGGTTATAGTACGCAAAAGTGACGCTAGATTAGTATGTTGCGTCTCAATTCTCTTTAACGCGCTGTTCCGATTACCTAAGCATGGTTAGGTTATATTACGCAAAGTGTGGGTAAAAAGTCACGCTAGATTAGTATGGCGTGTCTCAAGTCTCTTTAACGGGTCGTTTCAATTACCACGCTTATGTCACGTACCAAGTCTCTCTAACGCGTCGTTCGATTACCTAACCATGGTTAGGTTATATTACGCAAGGGGTGCGTAAAAAGTGATGCTAGATTAGTATGTCGCGTCTCAATTCTATTAAACGCGTTGTTTCGATTACCTAAGCATGGTTAGGTTATATTACGCAAAGTGTGCGTGAAAAGTGACGCTAGATAAGTATGTCGTGTTCTCTTTAACGCGTCGCTCCGATTACATAAGCATGGTTAGGTAATATTACGCAAAGAGTGCGTGAAAAGAGATGCTAGATTAGTATGTCGCGTCTTAAGTCTCTTTAACGCTTCGTTCAAATTATCTAAGCATGTTTAGGTTATAATACACAAAGTTTACTTGAAAAGTGACGCTAGATTAGTATGTCGCATCTCAAGTCTCTTTTACCCGTTGTTCTGATTACCAAAGCATGGTTAGGTTATATTAGGCAAAGTGTGCGTGAAAAATGACATTAGATTAGTATGTCGCGTCTCAAGTCTATATAACGCGTCGTGACGATTACCTAAGCAAGTCTAGGTTATATTACGCAAGGTGTGCGTGAAAAGTGACGATTGATTAGTATGTCGCGTCTCAAGGTTCTTTAACGCGTCGTTCCGATTACAAAAGCATGGTTAGGATTAAGCAAAGTGTGCGTGAAAAGTGATGCTAGATTAGTATGTCGCGTCTCAAGTGTCTTTAACGCGTCGTTCCGATTACCTAAGCATGGTTAGGTTACACTACACAAAGTGTTCGTAAAAAGTGAGGCTAGATTAGGGTGGCGCGTCTCAAGTCTCTTTCACGCGTCGTTTCGATTACCATGCTTATGTCGCGTCACAAGTCTCTGGCACGCGTCGTTCTGATTACCTATGCATGGTTAGGTTATATTATGCAAAGTGTGCGTGCAAAATGACAATAGATTAGTATGTCCCGTCTCAAGTCTATTTAACGCGTCGTTCCGATTACCTAAACATGGTTAGGTTATATTATGCAAAGTGTGCGTAAATAGTGATCCTAGATTAGTATGTCGCGTCTCAATTCTCTTTAACGCGTTGTTCCGATTACCTAAGCATGATTAGGTTATATTACGCAAAGCGTGCGTGAAAAGTGATGCTAGATTAGTATGTCGCGTCTCAAGTCTGTTTAACGCGTCCTTTCCGATTACCTAAGCATGGTTAGGTTATATTACGCAAATTGTGCGTAAAAAGTGACGCTAGATTTGTATAGCGCGTCTCAAGTATCTTTAACGCGTCGTTTTGATTACTATGCTTATGTCGCGTCACAAGTCTCTCTAATAAGTTTTTCCAATTACCTAAGCAAGCAAAGGGTGCGTGACAAGTTACGCTAGATTATTATGTCGCGTATCAATTCTCCTTAATGCGCTCTTTCGATTACCTAAGCATGGTTAGGTTTTATTACGCAAAGCGTGCGTGAATAGTGACGCTAGATTAGTATGTCGCGTCTCAAGTCTGTTTAAGGTGTCGTTCCGATTACCTAAGCATGGTTAGGTTATATTACACAAAGTGTGAGCGAAAAGTAACGCTAGATAAGTATGTCGCGTTACAAGTCTCTTTAATGCGTCGTTCTGATTACTTAAGCATGGTTAGGTTTTATATTACACAAAGAGTGCGTGAAAAGTGACACTAGATTAGTATGTCGCGTGTCAAGTCTCTTTAATGCATTGTTCCGATTATTCAAGAATTGCTAGGTTATAATACGCAAAGTGTGCAAGAAAAGTAAAGCTAGATTGGTATGTTGCGTCTCATTGCCTCACAAGTCTCTCTAACGCGTTGTTCCGATTAGTTAAGCATTGTTAGGTTATATTACGCAAAGTGTGCGTGAAAAAGGACGCTAGATTAGTATGTCGCGTCTGAATTCTCTTTAACTCGTTGTTGCGATTACCTAAGCATGGTTAGGTTATATTACGCAAAGTGTGCGTGAAAAGTGACGCTAGATAAGTATGTCGCGTCACAAGTCTCTTTAACGCCTAGTTCCGATTACCTAAGCATGATTAGGTTATATTACGCAAAGTGTGCGTAAAAAGTGACGCTAGATTAGTGTGGCGCTTTTCAAGTCTCTTTAATGCATCCGTTTGATTACCATGCTTATTCGCGTCACAAGTCTCTCTAACGCGTTGTTCCGATTACCTATTCATGGTTAGGTTATAGTACGAAAAATGTGCTTGAAAAGTAACAATAGATTACTATATCGCATCTCAAGTCTCTTTTATGCGTCATTCTGAGTACCTAAGCATGGTCATGTTATATTTCGCAAAGTGTGCGTGAAAAGTGAAAATAGATTGCTATGTCGCGTATCAAGTCTAATTAACGCGTCGTTTGATTACCTAAGCATGGTTAGGTTATATTGCGCAAAGTGTGCGTAATAAGTGACGTTAGATTAGTATGTCGCTTCTCAAGTCTCTTTAACGCGTCGTTCCGATTACCTAAGTATGGTTAGGTTATATTATGCAATGTGTGAGTAAAAAATGACGCTAGATTAGTATGGTGCGTCTCAAGTCTATTTAACGCGTCGTTTCGGTTACCATGCTTATGTCGCGTCACAAGTCTCTCTAACGCGTCGTTCTGATTACCTAAGCATGGTTAGGTTATATTACGCAAAGTGTGCGTTAAAAGTGACGCTAGATTAGTATGTCGCGTCTCAATTCTCTTTATCGCGTTGTTCCGATTACCTAAGCATGGTTAGGTTATATTTATGCAAAGCGTGCATGAAAAGTGACGCTAGATTAGTATGTCGCGTCTCAAGTCTGTTTAACGCGTCGTTCAGATTACCTCGAAGCATGGTTAGGTTATATTACACAAAGTTTGTGTGAAACGTAACGCTAGATAGTTATGTCGCATCACAAGTCTCTTTAACGCCTAGTTCCGATTACCTAAGCATGGTTAGGTTATATATTACGCAAAGAGTGCGTAAAAGTGACGCTAGATTAGTATGTCGCGTCTCAAGTCTGTTTAGTGCGTCGTTCCGATTACCTAAGCATGGTTAAGTTATATTACGCAAAGTGTGCGTGAAATGTGACGCTAGATTAGTATGTCGCGTCTCAATTCTCTTTAACGTGTTGTTCCGATTACCTAAGCATACCTATGTTATATTACGCAAAGTGTGCGTGAAAAGTGACGCTAGATAAGTATGTCACGTTCTCTTTAACGCGTCGCTCCGATTACATAAGCATGGTTTGGTAATATTACGCAAAGAGTGTGTGAAAAGTGATGCCAGATTAGTATGTCGCGTCTTAAGTCTCTTTAACGCTTCGTTCCGATTACCCAAGAATGGTTAGGTTATATTATGCAAAGTGTGCGAGAAAAGTAACGCTAGATTAGTATGTGCCGTCTCATGACTCTTTTCGTTCCGATTAGCTAAGCATGGTTAGGTTATATTACGTGAGGTGTGCATGAAAAGTGACGCTAGATTAGTATGTCGCGTCTCAAGGCTCTTTAATGCGTCGTTCTTATTACCTTAGCTTGGATAGCTTATATTACGCAAAGAGTGCGTGAAAAATCACGCAAGATTAGTATGTCGTGTCTCAAGTCTCTTTAACGCGTCGTTTCGATTACCTAATTATGGTTTGGTTATATTATGAAAAGTGCGTGTTATAAGTGACGCTAGATTAGTAGGTTGCGTCTCAAGTCTCTTAATGCGTCGTTCCGATTACCTAAGCATGTATAGGTTATAGTACATAAGGTGTGCGTCAAAAGTGGTATTAGATTAGTATGTCGCGTCGCAAGCCTCTTTATCGCATCGTTTCAATTACCATGCTTATGCCGCGTCACAAGTCTCTCTAACACGTCGTTCATGGTTAGGTTATGTTACGCAAAGTGTGCGTGAAAAGTAACAATAGATTAGTATGTCGCATCTCAAGTTTCTTTAACGCGTCGTTCCGATTACCTAAGCATGGTTAGGTTATATTAGAAAAAGTGTGCGTGAAAAGTGACGCTAGATTAGTATGTTGCGTCTCAATTCTCTTTATCGCGTTGTTCAATTTATCTAAGCATGTTTAGGTTATAATATACAAAGTTTACTTGAAAAGTGACGATAGATTAGTATGTCGCCTCTCAAGGCTCTTTAACGCGTCGTTCCGATTACAAAAGCATGGTTAGGATTAAGCAAAGTGTGCGTGAAAAGTGATGCTAGATTAGTATGTCGCGTCTCAAGTGTCTTTAACGCGTCGTTCTGATTACCTAAGCATGGTTAGGTTATACTATACAAAGTGTTTGTAAAAAGTGACGCTAGATTAGGGTGGCGCGTCTCAAGACTCTTTCACGCGTCGTTTCGATTACCATGCTTATGTCGCGTCACAAGTCTCTGGCACGCGTCGTTCTGATTACCTATGCATGGTTAGGTTATATAACGCAAAGTGTGCGTGCAAAATGACAATAGATTAGTAAGTCGCGTCTCAAGTCTATTTAACGCGTCGTTCCGATTACCTAAGCATGGTTAGGTTATATTATGCAAAGTGTGCGTAAATAGTGATCCTAGATTAGTATGTCGCATCTCAATTCTCTTTAACGCGTTGTTCCGATTACCTAAGCATGCTTAGGTTATATTACGCAAAGCGTGCGTGAAAAGTGATGCTAGATTAGTATGTCGCGTCTCAAGTCTGTTTAACGCGTCCTTTCCGATTACCTAAGCATGGTTAGGTTATATTACGCAAATTGTGCGTAAAAAGTGACGCTAAAATATAATAGCGCGTCTCAAGTCTCTTTAACACGTCGTTTTGATTACCATGCTTATGTCGCGTCACAAGTCTCTCTAATAAGTTGTTCCAATTACCTAAGCAAGCAAAGGGTGCGTGACAAGTGACGCTAGATTAGTATGTCGCGTATCAATTCTCCTTAATGCGCTCTTTCGATTACCTAAGCATGGTTAGGTTTTATTACGCAAAGCGTGCGTGAATAGTGACACTAGATTAGTATGTCGTGTCTCAAGTCTGTTTACGGCGTCGTTCCGATTACCTAAGCATGGTTAGGTTTTATATTATGCAAAGAGTGCGTGAAAAGTGACGCTAGATTAGTATGTCGCGTGTCAAGTCTCTTTAACGCGTTGTTCCGATTACCCAAGAATTGTTAGGTTATAATACGCAAAGTGTGCAAGAAAAGTAAAGCTAGATTGGTATGCTGCGTCTCATTGCCTCTCAAGTCTCTTTAACGTGTCGTTCCGATTACCTAAGCATGTTAGGTTATATTACCCAAAGTGCGCGCGTTATAAGTGACGGAAGATTATTATATCGCGTCTCAAGTCTCTTTAACGTGTTGTTTCGATTACCTAAGCATGATTAGGTTATATAACGCAAAGTGTGCGTTAAAAGTTACGCTATACTAGTAGTATATCGCGTCACTAGTCTCTTTAACGCGTCGTTCCGACTAACTATGCATGGTTAGGTTATATTATGCAAAGTGTGCGTGGAAAGTGACGCTAGAAAAGTATGTCGAGTCACATGTCTCTTTGACGCGCCGTTCCGATTACCTAAGCATGGTTAGAATAGATTACGCAAAGTTTGCGTGAAAAGTAATGCTAGATTAGTATGTCGTCGCGTAACAAGTCTCTTTAACGAGACGTTCCGATTAATTACCTAGGCATGGTTAGGTTATATAACGCAAAGTGTGCGTTAAAAGTGACGCTAGATTAGTAGTATGTCACGTCCCAAGTCTCATTAACGCGTCGTTTCGATTACTTAAGCATGGTTAGTTTATATACGCAAAGTGTGCGTTAAAAGTGACGCTACTTTATTATGTCGCGTAACAAGTCTCTTTAACGCGTCGTTTCGATTACCTATGAATGGCTAGGTTATATTATGCAAAGTCTGCGTGAAAAGTGACACTAGATCAGTATGTCGCGTCACAAATCTCTTTAACGCATCGTTCCGATTTTCTAATCATGGTTAGATTATGTAATGCAAAGTGTGCGTTAAAAGTAATGCTAGAATCGTAGTATGTCGCGTCACAAGTCTCTTAAACGCGTCGTTCCGATTACCTAAGCATGTTTAGATTACATTACGCAAAGTGTGCCTATAAACTGATGCTAGATTAGTATGTCGCGTCTCAAGTCTATTTGACGCGTCGTTCCGATTGCCTAAGCATGGTTAGATTATATTACGCAAAGTGTGCGTTAAAATTGACACTAGATTAGTATGTCGCGTCACAAGTCTCTTTAACGCGTCGTTCTGATTACCTAAGCATTGTTAGGTTATATTACGCAAAATGTGCGTTAAAGTGACGCTAGATGTTGCGTCACAAGTCTCTTTAACGCGTCGTTTCAATTACCTATGCATGGTTAGGTTATATTATGCAAAGTGTGCATGAAAAGTGACGCTAGATAAGTATGTCGCCTCACAAGTCTCTTTAACGCGTCGTTCCGATTACCTAAGCATGGCTAGGTTATATAACGCAAAAGTGTGCGTTAATAGTGACGGTAGATTAATAGTCTGTCGCGTAACAAGTCTCTTAAACGCGTCGTTCCGATTACATAAGCATGGTTAGATTATATTACGCAAAGTGAGCGTGAAAAGTGATGCAAGATTAGTATGTCGCGTCACAAGTCTCTTAAACGCGTCGTTCCAATTACCTAAGCATGGTTATGTTATATTACGCAAAGTGCGCGTGAAAAGTGACGCTCGATAAGTTTGTCGCGTCACAAGTGTCTTTAACGCGTCGTTCCGATTACCTAAGCATGGTTAGGTTATATTATGCAAAGTGTGCGTGAAAATTGACGCTAGATAAGTATGTCGCCTCACAAGTCTCTCTAACGCATCGTTTTGATTGCCTAAGCATGTTTAGGTTATATAACGCAAAGTGTGCGTTAACAGTGACGCTAGATTAGTAGTCTGTCGCGTTACAAGTCTCTATAACGCGTCGTTCTGATTACCTAAGCATGGTTAGATTATATTGCGCATAGTAAGCGTGAAAAGTGATGCAAGATTAGTATGTCGAGTCACAAGTCTCTTATACGCGTCGTTCCAATTACCTAAGCATGGACATGTTATATTACGCAAAGTGCGCGTGAAAAGTGACGCTAGATAAGTATGTCGCGTCAGAAGTCTCTTTAACGCGTCGTTCCGATTACCTAAGCATGGTTAGGTTATATTATGCAAATTGTGCGTAAAAAAGTGATGCTAGATAAGTATGTCGCTTCACAAGTCTTTTTATCGCGTTGTTCCGATTACCTAAGCATGGTTAGATTATATAACGCAAAGTGTGCGTAAAAAGTGACACTATATTAGTAGTATGTCGCATCACAAGTTTTTTCAACGTATCGTTCCGATTACCTAAGCATGGTTAGATTATATTACACAAAGTGTGCGTGAAAAGTGATGCTAGATTAGTATGTCGCGTCACAAGTCTCTTTAACGAGTCGTTCCGATTACCTAGGCATGGTTAGATTATATAACGCAAAGTGTGCATTATAAGTGACGCTAGATTAGTATTTTGCGTCACAAGTCTCTTTAGCGCGTCGTTCCGATTACCTAAGCATGGTTAGTTTATGTTACGCAAAGTGTGCATGAAAAGTGATGCTAGATAAGTATGTCGCCTCACAAGTCTCTTTAACGCGTCATTTCGATTACCTAAGCATGGTTAGGTTATATAACGCAAAGTGTGCGTTAATAGTGACGCTATATTAGTATGTCGTGTCTCAAGTCTCTTTAACGCGTCGTGCCGATTACCTAAGCATGGTTAGGTTATATTACGCAAAGTCTGCGTTAAAAGTGATGCTAGATTAGTGGTATGTCGCGCCACAAGTCTCTTTAGCGCGTCGTTCCGATTACCTAAGCATGGTTAGTTTATGTTACGCAAAGTGTGCATGAAAAGTGACGCTAGATTAGTATGCCGCGTCACAAGTCTCTTTAACCCGTCGTTCTGATTACCTAAGTATGGTAAGGTTATATTACGCAAAAGTGTGCGTGAAAAGTGATGCTAGATAAGTATGTCGTGTCACAAGTCTCTTTAACGCGTCGTTCCGATTATCTAACAATGGTTAGGTTATATTACGCAAAGTGTGCATTAAAAGTTACGCTAGATTAGTATGTCGCGTCACAAGTCTCTTTAACTTATCGTTCCAATTAACTAAGCATGGTTAGGTTATATTACGCAAAGTGTGCCTTGAAAGTGACGCTAGATTATTATGTCGCGCCACAAGTCTCTTTAACGCGTCTTTCCGATTACCTAAGCATGGTTCGGTTATTTTAGGCACACTGTCGCATCACAAGTCTCTTTAACGCGTCGTTCTGATTACGTAACAATGATTTGGTTATATTACGCAAAGTGGGCGTGAAAAGGGACACTATATAGGTATGTCGCGTCACAAGTTTCTTTAACGCGTCGTTCCGATTACCTAAGAATGGTTAGGTTATATTACGCAAACTGTGCGTTAAAAGTGAAGCTAAATTATTATGTCGCGTCACAAGTCTCTTTAACGCGCCGTTCCAATCACCTATGCATGGTTAGGTTATATTACGCAAAGTGTGCGTGAAAAGTGACTCTAGATTACTATGTCGTGTCACAAGTCTTTTTAACAAGTCGTTCTGATTACCTAGGCATGTCGCGTCACAAGTCTCCTTAACGCGTTGTTCCGATTACCTAAGCGTAGTTCGGTTATATTACGCAAAGTTTGCGTGAAAAGTGATGCTAGATTAGTAATATGTCGCGTCAAAAGTCTCTTTAACGCGTCGTTCCGATTACCTAAGCATGTTTAGGTTATATGACGCAAAGTGTGTGTTAAAAGTGATGCTAGAATAGTATGTCGCCTCGCAAGTCTTTTTAACGCGTCGTTCTGACTTAACAATGGTTAGGGTTATATTATGTAAAGTGTGTGTGAACTGCGACGTTGTATAAGTATGTCGCGTCACAGGTCTTTTTAACACGTCTTTCTGATTACCTAAGCATGTTTAGGTTATATAACGCAAAGTGTGCGTTAACAGTGACGCTAGATTAGTAGTCTGTCGCGTTACAATTCTCTATAACGCGTCGTTCTGATTACCTAAGCATGGTTAGATTATATTGCGCATAGTAAGCGTGAAAAGTGATGCAAGATTAGTATGTCGAGTCACAAGTCTCTTATACGCGTCGTTCCAATTACCTAAGCATGGACATGTTATATTACGCAAAGTGCGCGTGAAAAGTGACGCTAGATAAGTATGTCGCGTCAGAAGTCTCTTTAACGCGTCGTTCCGATTACCTAAGCATGGTTAGGTTATATTATGCAAAGTGTGCGTAAAAAAGTGATGCTAGATAAGTATGTCGCTTCACAAGTCTTTTTATCGCGTTGTTCCGATTACCTAAGCATGGTTAGATTATATAACGCAAAGTGTGCGTAAAAAGTGACACTATATTAGTAGTATGTCGCATCACAAGTTTTTTCAACGTATCGTTCCGATTACCTAAGAATGGTTAGATTATATTACACAAAGTGTGCGTGAAAAGTGATGCTAGATTAGTATGTGCGTCACAAGTCTCTTTAACGAGTCGTTCCGATTACCTAGGTATGGTTAGATTATATAACGCAAAGTGTGCATTATAAGTGACACTAGATTAGTATTTTGCGTCACAAGTCTCTTTAGCGCGTCGTTCCGATTACCTAAGCATGGTTAGTTTATGTTACGCAAAGTGTGCATGAAAAGTGATGCTAGATAAGTATGTCGCCTCACAAGTCTCTTTTACGCGTCATTTCGATTACCTAAGTATGGTTAGGTTATATAACGCAAAGTGTGCGTTAATAGTGACGCTATATTAGTATGTCGTGTCTCAAGTCTCTTTAACGCGTCGTGCCGATTACCTAAGCATGGTTAGGTTATATTACGCAAAGTCTACGTTAAAAGTGATGCTAGATTAGTGGTATGTCGCGCCACAAGTCTCTTTAGCGCGTCGTTCCGATTACCTAAGCATGGTTAGTTTATGTTACGCAAAGTGTGCATGAAAAGTGACGCTAGATTAGTATGCCGCGTCACAAGTCTGTTTAACCCGTCGTTCTGATTACCTAAGTATGGTAAGGTTATATTACGCAAAAGTGTGCGTGAAAAGTGATGCTAGATAAGTATGTCGTGTCACAAGTCTCTTTAACGCGTCGTTCCGATTATCTAACAATGGTTAGGTTATATTACGCAAAGTGTGCATTAAAAGTTACGCTAGATTAGTATGTCGCGTCACAAGTCTCTTTAACTTATCGTTCCAATTACCTAAGCATGGTTAGGTTATATACGCAAAGTATGCCTTGAAAGTGACGCTAGATTATTATGTCGCGCCACAAGTCTCTTTAACGCGTCTTTCCGATTACCTAAGCATGGTTCGGTTATTTTAGGCACACTGTCGCATCACAAGTCTCTTTAACGCGTCGTTCTGATTAAGTAACAATGATTTGGTTATATTACGCAAAGTGGGCGTGAAAAGGGACACTATATAGGTATGTCGCGTCACAAGTTTCTTTAACGCGTCGTTCCAATTACCTAAGAATGGTTAGGTTATATTACGCAAACTGTGCGTTAAAAGTGAAGCTAAATTATTATGTCGCGTCACAAGTCTCTTTAACGCGCCGTTCCAATCACCTATGCATGGTTAGGTTATATTACGCAAAGTGTGCGTGAAAAGTGACTCTAGATTACTGTGTCGTGTCACAAGTCTTTTTAACAAGTCGTACTGATTACCTAGGCATGTCGCGTCACAAGTCTCCTTAACGCGTTGTTCCGATTACCTAAGCGTAGTTCGGTTATATTACGCAAAGTTTGCGTGAACAGTGATGCTAGATTAGTAATATGTCGCGTCAAAAGTCTCTTTAACGCGTCGTTCCGATTACCTAAGCATGTTTAGGTTATATGACGCAAAGTGTGTGTTAAAAGTGATGCTAGAATAGTATGTCGCGTCGCAAGTCTTTTTAACGCGTCGTTCTGACCTAACAATGGTTAGGATATATTACGTAAAGTGTGTGTGAACTGTGACGTTGTATAAGTATGTCGCGTCACAAGTCTTTTTAACACGTCGTTCTGATTACCGAAGCATGGTTAGGTTATATTAAGCAAAGTGAGCGTTATAAGTGACACTAGATTAATATGTCGCGTCTCAAGTCTCTTTAACGTGTCGTTCCGATTACCTAAGCATGGTTAGGTTATATAATGCAAAGTATGTGTTAAAAGTGTCGCTAGATTAGTATGTCGCATCTCAAGTCTCTTTGACGCGTCGTTCCGATTACCTAAGAATGGTTAGGTTATATTACTTAAAAGAGGAGTTACAAGTGACGCTAGATAAGAATATCGCGTCACAAGTCTCTTTAACGCATCGTTCCGATAATCTAAGCATGGTTATATTACGTAAAGTGTGAGTTAAAAGTGACGATAGATTCGTATAACGAGTCACATATCTCTTTAACGCTTCGTTCCGATTACCTAAACATGGTTAGGTTATATTAGGCTAAGTGTGCGTTAAAAGTGACGCTAGATAAATATGTCTCCTTGCAAGTCTCTTTAATGCGTAGTTTTGAATCCTAACAATGGTTTGCTTATATTACGCAAAGTGTGAGTGAAAAGTGACGCTATGTAAGTATGTCGCGTCACAAGTCTCTTTAACGCGTCGTTCCGATTATCTAAGCATGCTTAGGTTATATTACGCAAACTGTGTGTTAAAAGTGATGCTAGATTAGTATGTCTCGTAACAAGTCTCTTTAACGCGTCGTTTCGATTACCTATGCATGGTTAGGTTATATTATGCAAAGTGTGAGAGAAAAGGGACGCTACATAAGTATGTCGTGTCACAAGTCTCTTTAACGTGTCATTCCAATTACCTATTCATGGTTAGGTTATATTCAGCAAAGTGTGCGTATAAAGTAACGCAAGATTAGTATGTCGCGTATCAAGTATATTTAACGCGTCGTTCCGATTACCTAAAGCATGGCTAGGTTAAATTACGCGAAGTGTGCATAAAAAGTGATGCTAGATTAGTATGTCGCGTCTCAATTCTCTTTAACGAGTTGTTCCGATTACCTAAGCATGGTTTGGTTATATTACGCGAAGTGTGCATGAAAAGTGACGCTAGATTAGTATGTCGTGTCTCAAGTATCTTTAACGTGTCGTTCCGATTACCTAAGCATGCTTAGGTTATTACGCAAACTGTGTGTTAAAAGTGATGCTAGATTAGTATGTCTCGTAACAAGTCTCTTTAACGTGTCGTTCCGATTACCTATGCATGGTTAGGTTATATTATGCAAAGTGTGAGAGAAAAGGGACGCTACATAAGTATGTCGTGTCACAAGTCTCTTTAACGCGTCATTCCAATTACCTATTCATGGTTAGGTTATATTCAGCAAAGTGTGCGTAAAAAGTAACGCAAGATTAGTATGTCGCGTATAGTGTATATTTAACGCATCGTTCCGATTACCTAAAGCATGGCTAGGTTAAATTACGCGAAGTGTGCATAAAAAGTGACGCTAGATTAGTATGTCGCGTCTCAATTCTATTTAACGAGTTGTTCCGATTACCTAAGAATGCTTAGGTTATATTACGCAAAGTGTGCGTAAAAAGTAACGCTAGATTAGTATGGCGCGTCATAAGTCTATCTAACGCGTGGTTCCGATTACAGGTTATATTATGCAAAGTCTGCGTGAAAAGTGACGCTAGATTACTATGTTTTATCCCAAGTCTCTTTAACGCGTCGTTTCGATTACCATGCTTATCTCGCGTCACAGGTCTCTTTAACGCGTCGTTCTGATTACCTAAGCATGGTTAGGTTATATAAAGCAAAGTGTGCGTTAAAAGTGACGGAAGATTAGTATGTCGCGTCTCAAGTCTCTCAAACGCGTCGTTCCGATTTCCTAAATATGGTTAGGGTATATTACGCAAAATGTGCGTGAAAAGTGACGCTAGATTAGTTTGTCGTGTCTAAGATCTCTCCAACGCGTCGTTCCGATTTCCTAAGCATGGTTAGTTTACATTACGCAAAGTGTGTTAAAAAGTGACGCTAGATTAATATGGCGCGTCTCAAGTCTCTTTAACACGTCGTTTCGATTACCATGCTTATGTCGCGTCACAAGTCTCTTTAACGCGTCGTTCCAATTACCCATGAATGGTTAGTTTATATTACGCAAAGTGTGGGAGAAAAGTAACGCTAGATTAGTATGTCACGTCTCAAGTCTCTTTAACGCGTCGTTCCGATTAGCTAAGCATCGTTAGGTTATATTACGCAAGGTGTGTATGAAAAGTGACGCTAGATTAGTATGTCGCATCTCAAGGCTCTTTAATGCATCGTTCCGATTACCTAAGCATGGTTAGGTTATTTACGCAAAGAGTGCATGAAAAGTGATGCAGGTTTAGTATGTCGTGTCTCAAGTCTCTTTAACCCATCGTTCCGATTACCCAAGAATTGTTAGGTTATATTACGTAATGTTTGCGAGAAAAGTAACGCTAGATTAGTATGTCTTGTCTCATCTCTTTAACGCGTTGTTCCAATTACCTAAGCATGGTTAGGTTATATTAGGCGAGGTGTGCGTGAAAAGTGACGCTAGATTAGTATCTCGCGTCTCAAGGCTCATTAATGCGTCGTTCCGATTAATCCAAATCATGGTTAGGTTATATTATGCAAAGTTTAGGTCAATAGTGACGGTAGATTAGTATGTCGCGTCTCAAGTATCTTTAACGCATCGTTTCAATTACTTAAGCATACTAAAATTACATTACGCAAAGTGTGCGTGAAATGTAAAGCTAGATTAATATGTCGTGTCTTAAGTCTCTTTAACGCGTAGTTTCGATTACCATGCTTATGTTGCGTCACAAGTCTCTCTAATGCGCCGTTCCGATTACCTATGCATGGTTAGGTTATATTACGCAAAGGATGCGTGAAAAGTAACGCCAGATTAGTATGTCGCGTCTCAATTCTCTTCAACACGTTGTTCCGAATACCTAAGCATGGTTAGGTTATATTAAGAAAAGCGTGCCCGAAAAGTAACGCTAGACTAGTATGTCGCGTCTCAAGTCTATTTAACGCGTCGTTCCGATTACCTAAGCATGTTTAGGTTATATTACGCAAAGTGTGCGTGAAAAGTGACGCTAGACTAGTACGTCGCGTCTAAATTCTCTTTGACGCGTTGTTTCGATTACCTAAGCATGGTTAGGTTATATTACGCAAAGTGTGCGTAAAAATTGACGCTAGATTAGTATGGTGCGTCTCAAGTCTCTTTACCGCGTTGTTTCGATTACCATGCATATGTTGCGTAACAAGTCTCTCTAACGCGTCGTTCCGATTACCTAAGCATGGTTAGGTTATATTACGCAAAGGGTGCGTCAAATGTGACGCTGGATAAGTATGTCGCGTTTTCTTTAAAGAGTCCTTCCGATTACCCAAGAATGGTTAGGTTATATTACGCAAAGTGTGCGAGAAAAGTAACGCTCCATTAGTATGTCGCTCATCAAGTCTCTTTAACGCGTCGTTTGATTACCTAAGCATGGTTAGGTTATATTAATCAAGGTGTGCGTGAAAAATGACGATAGATTAGTATGCCGCGTCTCAAGGCTCTTTAATGCGTCGTTCCGATTACGTAAGCGTGGTTAGGTATATTATGCAAAGTTTCCGTGAAAAGTGATGCTAGATTAGTATGTCGCGTCTCAAGTCTCTTTAACGCGTCGTTTTGATTACCATGCTTATGTCGCGTCACAAGCCTCTCAAACGCGTCGCTGCGATTACCTAAGCATGGTTAGGTTATAGTACGCAAAATGAGCGTGAAAAATAACAACAGATTAGTATGTCGTGTATCAAGTCTATTTAACACGTCGTTCCGAGTACCTAAGCATGGTTAGGTTATATTACGCAAAGTGTGCGTAAAAAGTGACGCTAGATTAGTATGTCGCGTCTCAATTCTCTTTAACGCGTTGTTCCGATTACTTAAGCATGGTTAGGTTATATTACGCAAAGTGTGCGTGAAAAGTGACGCTAGATTAGTATGTCGCATCTCAAGTCTCTTTATAGCGTCCTTCCAATTACCTATGCATGGTTAGGTTATATTACGCAAAGTGTGCGTAAAAAGTGACGTTAGATTAGTATGGCGCGTCTCAAGTCTCTTTTACGCGTCATTTCGATTACCATGCTTATATCGCGTCACAAGTCTCTCAAACGCGTCGTTTTGATTACCTAAGCATAGTTAGGTTATATTACGCAAAGTGTGCGTGAAAAGTGACACTAGATTAGTATGTCGCGTCTCAATTCTCTTTAACGCGTTGTTCAAATTACCTAAGCATGGTTAGGTTATATTACGCAAAGTGTGCGTGAAAAATGACCCTAGATTAGTATGTCGCATCTCATGTCTGTTTAACGCGTCGTTCCGATTACCTAAGCATGGTTATGCTATATTACGCAAAGTGTGCGTGAAAAGTGACGCTAGATAAGTATGTCGTGTCACAAGTCTCTTTGACGTGTCGTTTCGATTACCTAAGCATGGTTAGGTTATATTACGTAGAGTATGCGTAAAAAGTGACGCTAGATTAGTATGGTGCGTCTCAAGTCTCTTTAACGCGCTGTTTTGATTACCATGACTATGTCGCGTCATAAGTCTCTCTAATGCGTCGTTTCTATTACCTAAGCATGGTTAGGTTATATTAAGCAAAGTGTGCGTGAAAAATGACCCTAGATTAGTATGTCGTGTCATAAGTCTATTTAATGCGTTATTCCGATTACCTAAGAATTATTAGGTTATATTACACAAAGTGTCAGTAAAAAGTGATGCTAGATTAGTATGTCGCGTCTCAATTCTCTTTAACGAGTTATTTCGTTTACCTAAGAACAATTAGGTTATATTACACAAAGTGTGCGTAAAAAGTGACGCTAGATTAGTATGGTGCGTCTCAAGTCTCTTTAACGCGCTGTTTTGATTACCATGACTATGTCGCGTCATAAGTCTCTCTAATGCGTCGTTTCTATTACCTAAGCATGGTTAGGTTATATTAAGCAAAGTGTGCGTGCAAAATGACAATAGATTAGTATGTCGTGTCATAAGTCTATTTAATGTGTTGTTCCGATTACCTAAGAATGATTAGGTTATATTACGCAAAGTGTCAGTAAAAAGTGATGCTAGATTAGTATGTCGCGTCTCAATTCTCTTTAACGAGTTATTCCGATTACCTAAGAACAATTAGGTTATATTACACAAAGTGTGCGTAAAAAGTGACGCTAGTATGGTGCGTCTCAATTCTCTTAAACGCGTCGTTTCAATTACCATGCTTATGTCGCGTCACAAGTCTATCTAACGTGTCGTTCGGATTACCTAAGCATGATTAGGTTATAGTACGCAAAAGTGACGCTAGATTAGTATGTTGCGTCTCAATTCTCTTTAACGCGCTGTTCCGACTACCTAAGCATGGTTAGGTTATATTACGCAAAGTGTGGGTAAATTATCACGCTAGATTAGTATGGCGTGTCTCAAGTCTCTTTAACGCGCGTTTCAATTACCACGCTTATGTCGCGTACCAAGTCTCTCTAACGCGTCGTTCGTTTACCTAACCATGGTTAGGTTATATTACGCAAGGGGTGCGTAAAAAGTGATGCTAGATTAGTATGTCGCGTCTCAATTCTATTTAACGCGTTGTTCCGATTACCTAAGCATGGTTAGGTTATATTACGCAAAGTGTGCGTGAAAAGTGACGCTAGATAAGTATGTCGCGTTCTCTTTAACGCGTCGTTCCGATTACATAAGCATGGTTAGGTAATATTACGCAAAGAGTGCGTGAAAAGAGATGCTAGATTAGTATGTCGCGTCTTAAGTCTCTTTAACGCTTCGTTCCGATTACTCAAGAATGGTTAGGTTATATAATGCAAAGTGTGCGAGAAAAGTAACGCTAGATTAGTATGTGGCGTCTCATGACTCTTTTCGTTCCGATTAGCTAAGCATGGTTAGGTTATATTACCCGAGGTGTGCATGAAAAGTGACGCTAGATTAGTATGTAGCGTCTCAAGGTTCTTTAATGCGTCGTTCTTATTACCTAAGCTTGGTTAGGTTATATTACGCCAAGTGTGCGTGAAACATTGCGCAGGATTAGTATGTCGCGTCTCAAGTCTCTTTAACGCGTCGTTCAGATTACCTAATTATGGTTTGGTTATATTATGAAAAGTGCGTGTTATAAGTGACGCTAGATTAGTATGTTGCGTCTCAAGTCTCTTTAACGCGTCGTTCCGATTACCTAAGCATGTATAGGTTATATTACATAAGGTGTGCGTCAAAAGTGATACTAGATTAGTATGTCGCGTCGCAAGCCTCTTTTTCGCATCGTTTCAATTACCATACTTATGTCACGTCACAAGTCTCTCTAACACGCCGTTCATGGTTAGGTTATATTACGCAAAGTGTGCGTGAAAAGTAACAATTGTACGCGTAGTTCCGATTACCTAAGCATGGTTAGGTTATATTAGGAAAAGTGTGCGTGAAAAGTGACGCTAGATTAGTATGTTGCGTCTCAATTCTCTTTATCGCGTTGTTCAAATTATCTAAGCATGTTTAGGTTATAATACACAAAGTTTACTTGAAAAGTGACGCTAGATTAGTATGTCGCATCTCAAGTCTCTTTTACCCGTTGTTCCGATTACCAAAGCATGGTTAGGTTATATTAGGCAAAGTGTGCGTGAAAAATGACACTAGATTAGTATGTCGCGTCTCAAGTCTATATAACGCGTCGTTACGATTACCTAAGCATGTCTAGGTTATATTACGCAAGGTGTGCGTGAAAAGTGACGATTGATTAGTATGTCGCGTCTCAAGGCTCTTTAACGCGTCGTTCCGATTACAAAAGCATGGTTAGGATTAAGCAAAGTGTGCGTGAAAAGTGATGCTAGATTAGTATGTCGCGTCTCAAGTGTCTTTAACGCGTCGTTCCGATTACCTAAGCATGGTTAGGTTATACTACACAAAGTGTTCGTAAAAAGTGAGGCTAGATTAGGGTGGCGCGTCTCAAGTCTCTTTCACGCGTCGTTTCGATTACCATGCTTATGTCGCGTCACAAGTCTCTGGCACGCGTCGTTCTGATTACCTATGCATGGTTAGGTTATATTACGCAAAGTGTGCGTGCAAAATGACAATAGATTAGTATGTCGCGTCTCAAGTCTATTTAACGCGTCGTTCCGATTACCTAAGCATGGTTAGGTTATATTATGCAAAGTGTGCGTAAATAGTGATCCTAGATTAGTATGTCGCGTCTCAATTCTCTTTAACGCGTTGTTCCGATTACCTAAGCATGATTAGGTTATATTACGCAAAGCGTGCGTGAAAAGTGATGCTAGATTAGTATGTCGCGTCTCAAGTCTGTTTAACGCGTCCTTTCCGATTACCTAAGCATGGTTAGGTTATATTACGCAAATTGTGCGTAAAAAGTGACGCTAGATTTGTATAGCGTGTCTCAAGTATCTTTAACGCGTCGTTTTGATTACTATGCTTATGTCGCGTCACAAGTCTCTCTAATAAGTTTTTCCAATTACCTAAGCAAGCAAAGGGTGCGTGACAAGTTACGCTAGATTATTATGTCGCGTATCAATTCTCCTTAATGCGCTCTTTCGATTACCTAAGCATGGTTAGGTTTTATTACGCAAAGCGTGCGTGAATAGTGACGCTAGATTAGTATGTCGCGTCTCAAGTCTGTTTAAGGTGTCGTTCCGATTACCTAAGCATGGTTAGGTTATATTACACAAAGTGTGAGCGAAAAGTAACGCTAGATAAGTATGTCGCGTTACAAGTCTCTTTAATGCGTCGTTCTGATTACTTAAGCATGGTTAGGTTTTATATTACACAAAGAGTGCGTGAAAAGTGACGCTAGATTAGTATGTCGCGTGTCAAGTCTCTTTAATGCGTTGTTCCGATTATTCAAGAATTGCTAGGTTATAATACGCAAAGTGTGCAAGAAAAGTAAAGCTAGATTGGTATGTTGCGTCTCATTGCCTCTCAAGTCTCTTTAACGCGTCGTACCGATTACCTAAGCATGGTTAGGTTATATTAAACAAAGAGTGCGTGAAAAGTGACGCTAGATTAGTTTGTCGTGTCTCAAGTCTGTTTAACGGGTCGTTCCGAATACCAAAGCATGGTTAGGTTATATTACGCAAAGTGTGGGTGAAAAGTGACGCTAGATAAGTATGTCGCGTCACAAGTCTCTTTAACGCGTCGTTCCGATTACCTAAGCATGGTTAGGTTATATTACGCAAAGTGTGCGTAAAAAGTGACGCTAGATTAGTATGGCGTCTCTCAAGTCTATTTAACGCGTCGTTTCGATTACCATGGTTATGTCGCGTCACAAGTCTTTCTAACCCGTCATTCTGATTACCTAAGCACGCAAAGTGTGCGTGAAAAATGACACTAGATTAGTATGTTTCGTCTCAATTCTCTTTAACCAGTTGTTGCGATTACCTAAGAATGGTTAGGTTATATTACGCAAAGCATGCGTGAAAATTGACGCTAGATTAGTATGCCGCTTCTCAATCCTCTTTAACGCATTGTTCCGATTACCTAAGCATTGTTAGGTTATATTACGCAAAGCGTGCGTTAAAAGTGACGCTAGATAAGAATGTCGCGTCTCAAGTCTGTTTAACGCGTTGTTCCGATTACCTAAGCATGGTTTGGTTATATTACGCAAAGTGTGCGTGAAAAGTGACGCTAGATAAGTATGTTGCGTCACAAGTCTCTTTAACGCGTCGATCCAATTACCTAAGCATGATTAGGTTATTTTATACAAAGTGTGCTTAAATATTTACGCTAGAATAGTATGGCGCCTCTCAAGTCTATTTAACGCGTCGTTTCGATTACCATGCTTATGTCGCCTCACAAGTCTCTCTAACGCGTTTATATTACGCAAAGTGTGCGTGAAAAGTGACGCTAGATTAGTATGTCGCGTCTCAATTCTCTTTAACTCGTTGTTGCGATTACCTAAGCATGGTTAGGTTATATTACGCAAAGTGTGCGTGAAAAGTGACGCTAGATAAGTATGTCGCGTCACAAGTCTCTTTAACGCCTAGTTCCGATTACCTAAGCATGATTAGGTTATATTACGCAAAGTGTGCGTAAAAAGTGACGCTAGATTAGTATGGCGCGTTTCAAGTCTCTTTAATGCATCGGTTCGATTACCATGCTTATTCGCGTCACAAGTCTCTCTAACGCGTCGTTCCGATTACCTATTCATGGTTGGGTTATAGTACGAAAAATGTGCTTGAATAGTAACAATAGATTAGTATGTCGCATCTCAAGTCTCTTTTACGCGTCATTCCGATTACCTAAGCATGGTTAGGTTATATTTTGCACAGTGTGCGTGAAAAGTGACAATAGATTACTATGTCGCGTATCAAGTCTAATTAACACGTCGTTTGATTACCTAAGCATGGTTAGATTATATTACGCAAAGTGTTCGTAAAAAGTGATGGTAGTAGATTAGTATGTCGCTTCTCATGTCTCTTTAACGTGTCGTTCCGATTACCTAAGCATGGTGAGGTTATATTACACAAAGTGTGCGTGAGAATTGACGCTAGATAAGTATGTCGCGTCACAAGTCTCTTTAACACCTGTTTCCGATTACCTAAGCATGGTTAGGTTATACTCCCTCCGTCCCAATAGAGTTGTCCACTTTGCCTTTATCACACAGTTTAAGAAAAGCAATTATTGTTTGTGGGTTTTGTGAAATTTTACTTACTTTTCTTGTCATACCCCTATTTAATATAGAGCTCACTTGCAATTTACTTTCAATTTACTCATTAGTGGATTTTAAATAGGGGTAATATAGAAAAACTAAGTGTAAAAGTTAGTTACTTTTTGAAAGTGGACAAGTATTTTGGGACAAAAAAATTTCTCAAAGTGGACAACTCTATTGGGACGGTGGGAGTATTACACAAAGAGTGCGTGAAAAGTGACGCTAGATGAGTTTGTCGTGTCTCAAGTATGTTTAACGCGTCGTTCCGAATACCAAATCATGGTTAGGTTATATTACGCAAAGTGTGGGTGAAAAGTGACGCTACATAAGTATGTCTCGTCACAAGTCTCTTTAACGCGTCGTTCCGATTACCTAAGCATGGTTAAGTTATATTACGCAAAGTGTGCGTGAAAAGTGACGCTAGATAAGTATATCGCGTAATAAATCTCTCTATCGCGTCGTTACGATTTTCTAAGCATGGTTAGGTTATATTACACAAAGTGTGCGTAAAACGTGACGCTAGATTAGTATGCCGTCTCTCAAGTCTATTCAACGCATCGTTTCAATTACCATGCTTATGTCGCGTCCCAAGTCTTTCTAACGCGTCATTCTGATTACCTAAGCATGGTTAGGTTATATTACGCAAAGTGTGCGTGAAAAATGACGCTAGATTAGTATGTTTCGTCTAAATTCTCTTTAACGAGTTGTTGCGACTACCTAAGAATGGGTAGGTTATATTACACAAAGCATGCGTGAAAACTGACGCTAGATTAGTATGCCGCTTCTCAATCCTCTTTAACGCGTTGTTCCAATTACCTAAGCATGGTTAGGTTATATTAAGCAAAGCGTGCGTGAAATGTGACGCTAGATAAGAATGTCGCGTCTCAAGTCTGTTTAACGCGTCGTTCCGATTACCTAAGCATGGTTTGGTTATATTACGCAAAGTGTGCGTGAAAAGTGACGCTAGATAAGTATGTTGCGTCACAAGTCTCTTTAACGCGTCGATCCGATTACCTAAGCAGTGTTAGGTTATATTACGCAAAGTGTGCTTAAAAATTTACGCTAGAATAGTATGGCGCCTCTCAAGTCTATTTAACGCGTCGTTTCGATTACCATGCTTATGTCGCCTCACAAGTCTCTCTAACGCGTCGTTCCGATTACTTGAGCATTGTTAGGTTATATTACGCAAAGTGTGCGTGAGGAGTGACGCTAGATTAGTATGTCGCGTCTGAATTCTCTTTAACTCGTTGTTACGATTACCGTAGCATGGTTAGGTTATATTACGCAAAGTGTGCGTGAAAAGTGACGCTAGATAAGTATGTCGCATCACAAGTCTCTCTAACGCGTCGTTCCGATTACTTGAGCATTGTTAGGTTATATACGCAAAGTGTGCGTGAAAAGTGACGCTAGATTAGTATGTCGCGTCTGAATTCTCTTTAACTCGTTGTTACGATTAGCTAGGCATGGTTACGTTATATTACGCAAAGTGTGCGTGAAAAGTGACGCTAGATAAGTATGTCGCGTCACAAGTCTCTTTAATGCCTAGTTCCGATTACCTAAGCATGATTAGTTTATATTACGTAAAGTGTGCGTAAAAAGTGACGCTAGATTAGTATGGCGCGTTTCAAGTCTCTTTAATTCATCCGTTCGATTACCATGCTTATTCGCGTCACAAGTCTCTCTAACGCGTCGTTCCGATTACCTATTCATGGTTGGGTTATAGTACGAAAAATGTGCTTGAAAAGTAACAATAGATTAGTATATCGCTTCTCAAGTCTTTTTTACGCGTCATTCTGATTACCTAAGCACGGTTAGGTTATATTTCGCAAAGTGTGCGTGAAAAGTGAAAATAGATTACTATGTCGCGTATCAAGTCTAATTAACGCGTCGTTTGATTACCTAAGCATGGTTAGGTTATATTACGCAAAGTGTGCGTAAAAGTGATGGTAGTAGATTAGTATGCTGCTTCTCATGTCTCTTTAACGCGTCGTTCCGATTACCTAAGCATGGTGAGGTTATATTACACAAAGTGTGCGTAAAAAGTGATGGTAGTAGATTAGTATGTCGCTTCTCATGTCTCTTTAACGCGTCGTTCCGATTACCTAAGCATGGTGAGGTTATATTACACAAAGTGTGCGTGAGAATTGACGCTAGATAAGTATGTCGCGTCACAAGTCTCTTTAACCCGTGTTTCCGATTATCTAAGC
Source organism: Mercurialis annua (assembly GCF_937616625.2). Classification (NCBI taxonomy): domain Eukaryota; kingdom Viridiplantae; phylum Streptophyta; class Magnoliopsida; order Malpighiales; family Euphorbiaceae; genus Mercurialis; species Mercurialis annua. The sequence continues at coordinate 34,544,822 of NC_065571.1, forward strand.
ATGGTTAGGTTATATTACACAAAGAGTGCGTGAAAAGTGACGCTAGTTTAGTTTGTCGTGTCTCAAGTCTGTTTAACGCGTCGTTCCGAATACCAAAGCATGGTTAGGTTATATTACGAAAAGTGTGGGTGAAAAGTGACGCTACATAAGTATGTCTTGTCACAAGTCTCTTTAACGCGTCGTTCCGATTACCTAAGCATGGTTAGGTTATATTACGCAAAGTGTGCGTGAAAAGTGACGCTAGATAAGTATGTTGCGTCACAACTCTCTTTGACGCGTCGATCCGATTACCTAAGTATGGTTAGGTTATACTACGCAAAGTGTTCTTTAAATTTTACGCTAGAATAGTATGGCGCCTCTCAAGTCTATTTAACGCGTCGTTTCGATTACCTTGCTTATGTCGCTTCACAAGTCTCTCTAACGCGTCGTTCCGATTACTTAAGCATTGATAGATTTTATTACGCAAAGTGTGCGTGAGGAGTGACGCTAGATTAGTATGTCGCGTCTGAATTCTCTTTAACTCGTTCTTACGATTACCGAAGCATGGTTAGGTTATATTACGCAAAGTGTGTGTGAAAAGTGACGCTAGATAAGTATGTCGCGTCACAAGTCTCTTTAACCCCTAGTTCCGATTACCTAAGCATGATTAGGTTATATTACGCAAAGTGTGCGTAAAAAGTGACGCTAGATTAGTATGGCGCGTTTCAAGTTTCTTTAATGCCTAGTTCCGATTACCTAAGCATGATTAGGTTATATTAAGCAAAGTGTGCGTAAAACGTGACGCTAGATTAGTATGACGCGTTTCTAGTCTCTTTAATTTCTAGTTCCGATTACCTAAGCATGATTAGGTTATATTACGCAAAGTGTGCGTAAAAAGTGACGCTAGATTGGTATGGCTCGTTTCAAGTCTCTTTAATGCATCTGTTTGATTACCATGCTTATTCGCGTCACAAGTCTCTCTAACGCGTCGTTCCGATTACCTATTCATGGTTGGGTTATAGTACGAAAAATGTGCTTGAAAAGTAACAATAGATTAGTATATCGCATCTCAAGTCTCTTTTACGCGTCATTCTAATTACCTATAAGCATGGTTAGGTTATATTTCGCAAAGTGTGCGTGAAAAGTGAAAATAGATTACTATGTCGCATATCAAGTCTAATTAACGCGTCGTTTGATTACCTATGCATGGTTGGGTTATAGTACGAAAAGTGAAAATAGATTACTATGTCGCATATTAAGTCTCTCTAACGCGTCGTTCCGATTACCTATTCATGGTTGGGTTATAGTACGGAAAATGTGCTTGAATAGTAACAATAGATTAGTATGTCGCATCTCAAGTCTCTTTTACGCGTCATTCCGATTACCTAAGCATGGTTAGGTTATATTTCGCAAAGTGTGCGTGAAAAGTGACAATAGATTACTATGTCGCGTATCAAGTCTAATTAACGCGTCGTTTGATTACCTAAGCATGGTTAGGTTATATTACGCAAAGTGTGCGTAAAAAGTGATGGTAGTAGATTAGTATGTCGCTTCTCGTGTCTCATTAACGTGTCGTTCCGATTACCTAAGCATGGTGAGGTTATATTACACAAAGTGTGCGTGAGAATTGACGCTAGATAAGTATGTCACATCACAAGTCTCTTTAATACGTGTTTCCGATTACCTAAGCATGGTTAGGTTATATTACACAAAGAGTGCGTGAAAAGTGACGCTAGATGAGTTTGTCTTGTCTCAAGTATGTTTAACGCGTCGTTCCGAATACCAAATCATGGTTAGGTTATATTACGCAAAGTGTGGGTGAAAAGTGACACTACATAAGTATGTCTCGTCACAAGTCTTTTTAACGCGTCGTTCCGATTACCTAAGCATGGTTAGGTTATATTACGCAAAGTGTGCGTGAAAAGTGACGCTAGATAAGTATGTCGCGTAACAAATCTCTCTAACGCGTCGTTACGATTACCTAAGCATGGTTAGGTTATATTACGCAAATTTTGCGTAAAAAGTTTCGCTAGATTAGTATGGCGTCTCTCAAGTCTATTCAACGCGTCGTTTCTATTACCATGCTTATGTCGCGTCACAAGTCTTTCTAACGCGTCATTCTGATTACCTAAGCATGGTTAGGTTATATTACACAAAGTGTGCGTGAAAAGTGACGCTAGATTAGTATGTTTCGTCTCAATTCTCTTTAACGAGTTGTTGCTACTACCTAAGAATGGGTAGGTTATATTACACAAAGCATGCGTGAAAACTGACGCTAGATTAGTATGCCGCTTCTCACTCCTCTTTAACGCGTTGTTCCAATTACCTATGCATGGTTAGGTTATATTAAGCAAAGCGTGCGTGAAATGTGACGCTAGATAAGAATGTCGCGTCTCAAGTCTGTTTAACGCGTCGTTCCGATTACCTAAGCATGGTTTGGTTATATTACGCAAAGTGTGCGTGAAAAGTGACGCTAGATAAGTATGTTGCGTCACAAGTCTCTTTAACGCGTCGATCCGATTACCTAAGCATGGTTAGGTTATATTACGCAAAGTGTGCTTAAAAATTTACGCTAGAATAGTATGGCGCCTCTCAAGTCTATTTAACGCGTCGTTTCGATTACCATGCTTATGTCGCCTCACAAGTCTCTCTAACGCGTCGTTCCGATTACTTGAGCATTGTTAGGTTATATTACGCAAAGTGTGCGTGAGGAGTGACGCTAGATTAGTATGTCGCGTCTGAATTCTCTTTAACTCGTTGTTACGATTACCGTAGCATGGTTAGGTTATATTACGCAAAGTGTGCGTGAAAAGTGACGCTAGATAAGTATGTCGCATCACAAGTCTCTCTAACGCGTCGTTCCGATTACTTGAGCATTGTTAGGTTATATACGCAAAGTGTGCGTGAAAAGTGACGCTAGATTAGTATGTCGCGTCTGAATTCTCTTTAACTCGTTGTTACGATTAGCTAGGCATGGTTACGTTATATTACGCAATGTGTGCGTGAAAAGTGACGCTAGATAAGTATGTCGCGTCACAAGTCTCTTTAATGCCTAGTTCCGATTACCTAAGCATGATTAGTTTATATTACGTAAAGTGTGCGTAAAAAGTGACGCTAGATTAGTATGGCGCGTTTCAAGTCTCTTTAATTCATCCGTTCGATTACCATGCTTATTCGCGTCACAAGTCTCTCTAACGCGTCGTTCCGATTACCTATTCATGGTTGGGTTATAGTACGAAAAATGTGCTTGAAAAGTAACAATAGATTAGTATATCGCTTCTCAAGTCTTTTTTACGCGTCTTTCTGATTACCTAAGCATGGTTAGGTTATATTTCGCAAAGTGTGCGTGAAAAGTGAAAATAGATTACTATGTCGCGTATCAAGTCTAATTACCGCGTCGTTTGATTACCTAAGCATGGTTATGTTATATTACGCAAAGTGTGCGTAAAAGTGATGGTAGTAGATTAGTATGTCGCTTCTCATGTCTCTTTAACGCGTCGTTCCGATTACCTAAGCATGGTGAGGTTATATTACACAAAGTGTGCGTAAAAAGTGATGGTAGTAGATTAGTATGTCGCTTCTCATGTCTCTTTAACGCGTCGTTCCGATTACCTAAGCATGGTGAGGTTATATTACACAAAGTGTGCGTGAGAATTGACGCTAGATAAGTATGTCGCGTCACAAGTCTCTTTATCGCGTGTTTCCGATTATCTAAGCATGGTTAGGTTATATTACACAAAGAGTGCGTGAAAAGTGACGCTAGATTAGTTTGTCGTGTCTCAAGTCTGTTAATCGCGTCGTTCCGAATACCAAAGCATGGTTAGGTTATATTACGCAAAGTGTGGGTGAAAAGTGACGCTACATAAGTATGTCTTGTCACAAGTCTCTTTAACGCATCGTTCCGATTACCTAAGCATGGTTAGGTTATATTACCCAAAGTGTGCGTGAAAAGGGACACTAGATAAGTATGTCGCGTAACAAATCTCTCTAACGCGTCGTTACGATTACCTAAGCATGGTTAGGTTATATTACACAAATTTTGCGTAAAAAGTTACGCTAGATTAGTATGGCGTCTCTCAAGTCTATTTAACGCGTCGTTTTTATTACCATGCTTATGTCGCGTCACAAGTCTTTCTAACGCGTCATTCTGATTACCTAAGCATGGTTAGGTTATATTACGCAAAGTGTGCATGAAAAGTGACGCTAGATTATTATGTTTCGTCTCAATTCTCTTTAACGAGTTGTTGCGATTACCTAAGAATGGTTAGGTTATATTACGCAAAGCATGCGTGAAAACTAACGCTAGATTAGTATGCCACTTCTCAATCCTCTTTAACGTGTTGTTCTAATTACCTAAGCATGGTTAGGTTATATTACGCAAAGCGTGCGTGAAATGTGACGCTAGATAAGAATGTCACGTCTCAAGTCTGTTTAACGCGTCGTACCGATTACCTAAGCATGGTTTTGTTATATTACGCAAAGTGTGCGTGAAAAGTGACGCTAGATAAGTATGTTGTGTCACAACTCTCTTTAACGCGTCGATCCGATTACCTAAGTATGGTTAGGTTATACTACGCAAAGTGTGCTTTAAATTTTACACTAGAATAGTATGGCGCCTCTCAAGTCTATTTAACGCGTCGTTTCGATTACCTTGCTTATGTTGCTTCACAAGTCTCTCTAACGCGTCGTTCCGATTACTTAAGCATTGTTATGTTTTATTACGCAAAGTGTGCGTGAGGAGTGACGCTAGATTAGTATGTCGCGTCTGAATTCTCTTTAACTCTCTGTTACGATTACCGAAGCATGGTTAGGTTATATTGCGCAAAGTGTGTGTGAAAAGTGACGCTAGATAAGTATGTCGCGTCACAAGTCTCTTTAACCCCTAGTTCCGATTACCTAAGCATGATTAGGTTATATTACGCAAAGTGTGCGTAAAAAGTGACGCTAGATTAGTATGGCGCGTTTCAAGTCTCTTTAATGCCTAGTTCCGATTACCTAAGCATGATTAAGTTATATTACGCAAAGTGTGCGTAAAAAGTGACGCTAGATTAGTATGACGCGTTTCTAGTCTCTTTAATGCCTAGTTCCGATTACCTAAGCATGATTAGGTTATATTACGCAAAGTGTGCGAAAAAAGTGACGCTAGATTAGTATGGTGCGTTTCAAGTCTCTTTAATGCATCTGTTCGATTACCATGCTTATTCGCGTCACAAGTCTCTCTAACGCGTCGTTCCGATTACCTATTCATGGTTGGGTTATAGTACGAAAAATGTGCTTGAAAAGTAACAATAGATTAGTATATCGCATCTCAAGTCTCTTTTACACGTCATTCTGATTACCTATAAGCATGGTTAGGTTATATTTCGCAAAGTGTGCGTGAAAAGTGAAAATAGATTACTATGTCGCATATCAAGTCTAATTAACGCGTCGTTTGATTACCTATGCATGGTTAGGTTATATTACGCAAAGTGTGCGTAAAAAGTTATGGTAGTAGATTAGTATGTCGCTTCTCATGTCTCTTTAACGCGTCGTTCCGATTACCTAAGCATGGTGAGGTTATATTACACAAAGTGTGCGTGAGAATTGACGCTAGATAAGTATGTCGCGTCACAAGTCTCTTTAACGCGTGTTTCCGATTACCTAATCATGGTTAGGTAATATTACACAAAGAGTGCGTGAAAAGTGACGCTAGATTAGTTTGTCGTGTCTCAAGTCTGTTTAACGCGTCGTTCCGAATACCAAAGCATGGTTAGGTTATATTACGCAAAGTGTGGGTGAAAAGTGACGCTACATAAGTATGTCTCGTCACAAGTCTTTTCAACGCGTCGTTCCGATTACCTAAGCATGGTTAGGTTATAATACGCAAAGTGTGCGTGAAAAGTGACGCTAGATAAGTATGTCGCATAACAAATCTCTCTAACGCGTCGTTACGATTACCTAAGCATGGTTAGGTTATATTACGCAAATTTTGCGTAAAAAGTTTCGCTAGATTAGTATGGCGTCTCTCAAGTCTATTTAACGCGTCGTTTCAATTACCATGCTTATGTCGCGTCACAAGTCTTTCTAACTCGTCATTCTGATTACCTAAGCATGGTTAGGTTATATTACGCAAAGTGTGCGTGAAAAGTGACGCTAGATTAGTATGTTTCGTCTCAATTCTCTTTAATGAGTTGTTGCGACTACCTAAGAATGGGTAGGTTATATTACACAAAGCATGCGTGAAAACTGACGTTAGATTAGTATGCCGCTTCTCAATCCTCTTTAACGTGTTGTTCTAATTACCTAAGCATGGTTAGGTTATATTACGCAAAGCGTGCGTGAAATGTGACGCTAGATAAGAATGTCATGTCTCAAGTCTGTTTAACGCGTCGTACCGATTACCTAAGCATGGTTTTGTTATATTACGCAAAGTGTGCGTGAAAAGTGACGCTAGATAAGTATGTTGCGTCACAACTCTCTTTGACGCGTCGATTCGATTACCTAAGCATGGTTAGGTTATATTACGCAAAGTGTGCTTAAACATTTACGCTAGAATAGTATGGCGCCTCTGAAGTCTATTTAACGCGTCATTTCGATTACCATGCTTATGTCGCCTTACAAGTCTCTCTAACGCGTCGTTCCGATTACTTAAGCATTGTTAGGTTTTATTACGCAAAGTGTGCGTGAGGAGTGACGCTAGATTAGTATGTCGCGTCTGAATTCTTTTTAACTCGTTGTTACGATTACCGTAGCATGGTTAGGTTAAATTACGCAAAGTGTGCGTGAAAAGTGACGCTAGATAAGTATGTCGTGTCACAAGTCTCTCTAACGCGTCGTTCCGATTACTTGAGCATTGTTTGGTTATATTACGCAAAGTGTGCGTGAAAAGTGACGCTAGATTAGTATGTCGCGTCTGAATTCTCTTTATCTCGTTGTTACGATTACCTAAGCATGGTTACGTTATATTACGCAAAGTGTGCGTGAAAAGTGACGCTAGATAAGTATGTCGTCACAAGTCTCTTTAATGCCTAGTTTTGATTACCTAAGCATGATTAGGTTATATTACGTAAAGTGTGCGTAAAAAGTGACGCTAGATTAGTATGGCGCGTTTCAAGTCTCTTTAATTCATCCGTTCGATTACCATGCTTATTCGCGTCACAAGTCTCTCTAACTCGTCGTTCCGATTACCTATTCATGGTTGGGTTATAGTACGAAAAAAGTGCTTGAAAAGTAACAATAGATTAGTATATCGCATCTCAAATCTTTTTTACGCGTCATTCTGATTACCTAAGCATGGTTAGGTTATATTTCGCAAAGTGTGCGTGAAAAGTGAAAATAAATTACTATGTCGTGTATCAAGTCTAATTAACGCGTCGTTTGATTACCTAAGCATGGTTAGGTTATATTACGCAAAGTGTGCGTAAAAGTGATGGTAGTAGATTAGTATGTCGCTTCTCATGTCTCTTTAACGCGTCGTTCCGATTACCTAAGCATTGTGAGGTTATATTACACAAAGTGTGCGTAAAAAGTGATGGTAGTAGATTAGTATGTCGCTTCTCATGTCTCTTTAGCGCGTCGTTCCGATTACCTAAGCATGGTGAGGTTATATTACACAAAGTGTGCGTGAGAATTGACGCTAGATAAGTATGTCGCGTCACAAGTCTCTTTAACGCGTGTTTCTGATTACCTAAGCATGGTAAGGTTATATTACACAAAGAGTGCGTGAAAAGTGACACTAGATTAGTTTGTCGTGTCTCAAGTCTGTTTAACTCGTCGTTCCGAATACCAAAGCATGGTTAGGTTATATTACGCAAAGTGTGGGTGAAAAGTGACGCTACATAAGTATGTCTCGTCACAAGTCTCTTTAACGCGTCGTGAGGCTGTGATCCTGGCTAGTCAAAGCGGTGAGGCTGTGATCCTGGCTAGTCATACATGTAATCTGTTAAGGTTTATCGTCGTTCCTCTAATTGGTATCGGAGCCTGGTTGCGAAGAGAAAGAAATACATATACTAGTCCTTACTTTGTGAAAATTGGGTCAGTACTTTACAACCAGGCTCTGATACCAATTAGAGGAACGACGATAAACCTTAACAGATTACATGTATGACTAGCCAGGATCACAGCCTCACCGCGGGCATTTTATCAACCGGCCTGTCCTCTTAGTATCTGTTGAAATTTATCGCATTACCATGTTTTTGACACAAGGTTTTGATTCACAGGATCCTCAGGAGAGGCAAGTGAAGAGCATTATATTACGCAAAGTGTGCGTGAAAAGTGACGCTAGATAAGTATGTCGCGTAACAAATCTCTCTAACGCGTCGTTACGATTACCTAAGCATGGTTTGGTTATATTACGCAAAGTGTGCGTAAAAAGTGACACTAGATTAGTATGGCGTCTCTCAAGTCTATTTAACGCGTCGTTTCAATTACCATGCTTATGTCGCGTCACAAGTCTTTCTAACGCGTCATTCTGATTACCTTAGCATGGTTAGGTTATATTACGCAAAGTGTGCGTGAAAAGTGACGCTAGATTATTATGTTTCGTCTCAATTCTCTTTAACGAGTTGTTGCGATTACCTAAGAATGGTTAGGTTATATTACGCAAAGCATGCGTGAAAACTGACGCTAGATTAGTATGCCGCTTCTCAATCCTCTTTAACGCGTTGTTCCGATTACCTAAGCATGGTTAGGTTATATTACGCAAAGCGTGCGTGAAATGTGACGCTAGATAAGAATGTCGCGTCTCAAGTCTGTTTAACGCGTCGTACTGATTACCTAAGCATGGTTTTGTTACATTACGCAAAGTGTGCGTGAAAAGTGACGCTAGATAAGTATGTTGCGTCACAACGCTCTTTAACGCGTCGATCCGAGTACCTAAGCATGGTTAGGTTATACTACGCAAAGTGTGCTTTAAATTTTACGCTAGAATAGTATGGCGCCTCTCAAGTCTATTTAACGCGTCGTTCCGATTACTTAAGCATTGTTAGGTTTTAGTACGCAAAGTGTGTGTGAGGAGTGACGCTAGATTAGTATGTCGCGTCTGAATTCTCTTTTATCGTTGTTACGATTACCGAAGCATGGTTAGGTTATATTACGAAAAGTGTGCGTGAAAAGTGACGCTAGATAAGTATGTCGCGTCACAAGTCTCTTTAACCCCTAGTTCCGATTACCTAAGCACGATTAGGCTATATTACGCAAAGTGTGCGTAAAAAGTGACGCTAGATTAGTATGGCGCGTTTCAAGTCTCTTTAATGCCTAGTTCCGATTACCTAAGCATGATTAGGTTATATTACGCAAAGTGTGCGTAAAAAGTGACGCTAGATTAGTATGACGCGTTTCTAGTCTCTTTAATGCCTAGTTCCGATTACCTAAACATGATTAGGTTATATTACGCAAAGTGTGCGTGAGAAGTGACGCTAGATAAGTATGTCGTGTCACAAGTCTCTTTAACGCCTAGTTCCGATCACCTAAGCATGATTAGGTTATATTACGCAAAGTGTGCGTAAAAAGTGACCCTAGATTAGTATGGTGCATTTCAAGTCTCTTTAATGCATCCGTTCGATTACCATGCTTATTCGCGTCACAAGTCTCTCTAACGCGTCGTTCCGATTACCTATTCATGGTTGGGTTATAGTACGAAAAATGTGCTTGAAAAGTAACAATAGATTAGTATATCGCATCTCAAGTCTCTTTTACGCGTCATTCGGATTACCTATAAGCATGGTTAGGTTATATTTCGCAAAGTGTGCGTGAAAAGTGAAAATAGATTACTATGTCGCGTATCAAGTCTAATTAACGCGTCGTTTGATTACCTAAGCATGGTTAGGTTATATTACGCAAAGTATGCGTAAAAAGTGATGGTAGTAGATTAGTATGTCGCTTCTCATGTCTCTTTAACGCGTCGTTCCGATTACCTAAGCATGGTGAGGTTATATTACACAAAGTGTGCGTGAGAATTGACGCTAGATAAGTATGTCGCGTCACAAGTCTCTTTAACGCGTGTTTCCGATTACCTAATCATGGTTAGGTTATATTACACAATGAGTGCGTGAAAAGTGATGCTAGATTAGTTTGTCGTGTCTCAAGTCTGTTTAACGCGTCGTTCCGAATACCAAAGCATGGCTAGGTTATATTACGCAAAGTGTGGGTGAAAAGTAACGCTACATAAGTATGTCTCGTCACAAGTCCCTTTAACGCGTCGTTCCGATTACCTAAGCATGGTTAGGTTATAATACGCAAAGTGTGCGTGAAAAGTGACGCTAGATAAGTATGTCGCGTAACAAATCTCTCTAACGCGTCATTACGATTACCTAAGCATGGTTAGGTTATATTACGGAAAGTGTGCGTAAAAAGTGACGCTAGATTAGTATGGCGTCTCTCAAGTCTATTTAACGCGTCGTTTCAATTACCATGCTTATGTCGTGTCACAACTCTTTCTAACGCGTCATTCTGATTACCTAAGCATGGTTAGGTTATATTACGCAAAGTGTGCGTGAAAAGTGACGCTAGATTAGTATGTTTCGTCTCAATTCTCTTTAACGAGTTGTTGCGATTACCTAAGAATGGTTAGGTTATATTACGCAAAGCATGCGTGAAAACTAACGCTAGATTAGTATGCCGCTTCTCAATCCTCTTTAACGCGTTGTTCCGATTACCTAAGCATGGTTAGGTTATATTACGCAAAGCGTGCGTGAAATGTGACGCTAGATAAGAATGTCGCGTCTCAAGTCTGTTTAACGCGTCGTTCCGATTACCTAAGCATGGTTTTGTTACATTACGCAAAGTGTGCGTGAAAAGTGACGCTAGATAAGTATGTTGCGTCACAACGCTCTTTAACGCGTCGATCCGATTACCTAAGCATGGTTAGGTTATACTACGCAAAGTGTGCTTTAAATTTTACGCTAGAATAGTATGGCGCCTCTCAAGTCTATTTAACGCGTCGTTTCGATTACCATTCTTATGTCGCCTCACAAGTCTCTCTAAAGCGTCGTTCCGATTACTTAAGCATTGTTAGGTTTTATTACGCAAAGTGTGTGTGAGGAGTGACGCTAGATTAGTATGTCGCGTCTGAATTCTCTTTAACTCGTTGTTACGATTACCGAAGCATGGTTCGGTTATATTACGCAAAGTGTGCGTGAAAAGTGACGCTAGATAAGTATGTCGCGTCACAAGTCTCTTTAACCCCTAGTTCCGATTACCTAAGCATGATTAGGTTATATTACGCAAAGTGTGTGTAAAAGTGACGCTAGATTAGTATGGCGCGTTTCCAGTCTCTTTAATGCCTAGTTCCGATTACCTAAACATGATTAGGTTATATTACGCAAAGTGTGCGTAAAAAGTGATGCTAGATTAGTATGACGCGTTTCCAGTCTCTTTAATGCCTAGTTCCGATTACCTAAGCATGATTAGGTTATATTACGCAAAGTGTGCGTAAAAAGTGACGTTAGATTAGTATGGCGCGTTTCAAGTCTCTTTAATTCATCCGTTTGATTACCATGCTTATTCGCGTCACAAGTCTCTCTAACGCGTCGTTCCGATTACCTATTCATGGTTGGGTTATAGTACGAAAAATGTGCTTGAAAAGTAACAATAGATTAGTATATCGCATCTCAAGTCTCTTTTACGCGTCATTCTGATTACCTATAAGCATGGTTAGGTTATATTTCGCAAAGTGTGCGTGAAAAGTGAAAATAGATTACTATGTCGCGTATCAAGTCTAATTAACGCGTCGTTTGATTACCTAAGCATGGTTAGATTATATTACGCAAAGTGTGCGTAAAAAGTGATGGTAGTAGATTAGTATGTCGCTTCTCCTGTCTCTTTAACGCGTCGTTTCGATTACCTAAGCATGGTGAGGTTATATCACACAAAGTGTGCGTGAGAATTGACGCTAGATAAGTATGTCGCGTCACAAGTCTCTTTAACGCGTGTTTCCGATTACCTAATCATGGTTAGGTTATATTACACAAAGAGTGCGTGAAAAGTGACGCTAGATAAGTTTGTCGTGTCTCAAGTCTGTTTAACGCGTCGTTCCGAATACCAAAGCATGGTTAGGTTAGATTACGCAAAGTGTGGGTGAAAAGTGACGCTACATAAGTATGTCTCGTCACAAGTCCCTTTAACGCGTCGTTCCGATTACCTAAGCATGGTTAGGTTATAATACGCAAAGTGTGCGTGAAAAGTGACGCTAGATAAGTATGTCGCGTAACAAATCTCTCTAACGCGTCGTTACGATTACCTAAGCATGGTTAGGTTATATTACGCAAAGTGTGTGTAAAAAGTGACGCTAGATTAGTATGGCGTCTCTCAAGTCTATTTAACGCGTCGTTTCAATTACCATGCTTATGTCGCGTCACAACTCTTTCTAATGCGTCATTCTGATTACCTAAGCATGGTTAGGTTATATTACGCAAAGTGTGCGTGAAAAGTGACGCTAGATTAGTATGTTTCGTCTCAATTCTCTTTAACGAGTTGTTGCGATTACCTAAGAATGGTTAGGTTATATTACGCAAAGCATGCGTGAAAACTAATGCTAGATTAGTATGCCGCTTCTCAATCCTCTTTAACGCGTCGTTCCGAATACCAAAGCATGGTTAGGTTATATTACGAAAAGTGTGGGTGAAAAGTGACGCTACATAAGTATGTCTTGTCACAAGTCTCTTTAACGCGTCGTTCCGATTACCTAAGCATGGTTAGGTTACATTACGCAAAGTGTGCGTGAAAAGTGACGCTAGATAAGTATGTTGCGTCACAACGCTCTTTAGCGCGTCGATCCGATTACCTAAGCATGGTTAGGTTATACTACGCAAAGTGTGCTTTAAATTTTACGCTAGAATAGTATGGCGCCTCTCAAGTCTATTTAACGCGTCGTTTCGATTACCATGCTTATGTCGCCTCACAAGTCTCTCTAACGCGTCGTTCCGATTACTTAAGCATTGTTAGGTTATATTACGCAAAGTGTGCGTGAGGAGTGACGCTAGATTAGTATGTCGCGTCTGAATTCTGTTTAACTCGTTGTTACAATTACCGAAGCATGGTTAGGTTATATTACGCAAAGTGTGCGTGAGAAGTGACGCTAGATAAGTATGTCGCGTCACAAGTCTCTTTAACGCCTAGTTCCGATTACCTAAGCATGATTAGGTTATATTACGCAAAGTGTGCGTAAAAAGTGACGCTAGATTAGTATGGTGCATTTCAAGTCTCTTTAATGCATCCGTTAGATTACCATGCTTATTCGCGTCACAAGTCTCTCTAACACGTCGTTCCGATTACCTATTCATGGTTGGGTTATAGTACGTAAAATGTGCTTGAAAAGTAACAATAGATTAATATATCGTATCTCAAGTCTCTTTTACGCGTCATTCTGATTACCTAAGCATGGTAGGTTATATTTCTCGCAAAGTGTGCATGAAAAGTGAAAATAGATTACTATGTCGCGTATCAAGTCTAATTAACGCGTCGTTTGATTACCTAAGCATGGTTAGGTTATATTATGCAAAGTGTGCGTAAAAAGTGACGTTAGATTAGTATGTCGCTTTTCAAGTCTTTTTAACGCGTCGTTACGATTACCTAAGTATGGTTAGGTTATATTACGCAATGTGTGAGTAAAAAATGACGCTAGATTAGTATGGTGCGTCTCAAGTCTATTTAACGCGTCGTTTCGGTTACCATGCTTATGTCGCGTCACAAGTCTCTCTAACGCGTCGTTCTGATTACCAAAGCATGGTTAGGTTATATTATGAAAAGGGTGCGTTAAAAGTGACGCTAGATTAGTATGTCGCATCTCAAATCTCTTTATCGCGTTGTTCCGATTACCTAAGCATGGTTAGGTTATATTTATGCAAAGCGTGCATGAAAAGTGACGCTAGATTAGTATGTCGCGTCTCAAGTCTGTTTAACGCGTCGTTCCGATTACCTCGAAGCATGGTTAGGTTATATTATGCAAAGTGTGTGTGAAACGTAACGCTAGATAGTTATGTCGCATCACAAGTCTCTTTAACGCCTAGTTCTGATTACCTAAGCATGGTTAGGTTATATATTACGCAAAGAGTGCGTAAAAGTGACGCTAGATTAGTATGTCGCATCTCAAGTCTGTTTAGTGCGTCGTTCCGATTACCTAAGCATGGTTAAGTTATATTACACAAAGTGTGCGTGAAAAGTGACGCTAGATTAGAATGTCGCGTCTCAATTCTCTTTAACGCGTTATTCCGATTACCTAAGCATGGTTAGGTTATATTACGCAAAGTGTGCGTGAAAAGTGATGCTAGATAAGTATGTCGCGTTCTTTTTAACGCGTTGCTCCGATTACATAAGCATGGTTAGGTAATATTACGCAAAGAGTGCGTGGAAAGTGATGCTAGATTAGTATGTCGCGTCTTAAGTCTCTTTAACGCTTCGTTCCGATTACCCAAGAATGGTTAGGTTATGTTATGCAAAGTGTGCGAGAAAAGTAACGCTAGATTAGTATGTGGCGTCTCATGACTCTTTTCGTTCCGATTAGCTAAGCATGGTTAGGTTATATTACGCGAGGTGTGCGTGAAATGTGACGCTAGATTAGTATGTCGCGTCTCAAGGCTCTTTAATGCATCGTTCTTATTACCTAAGCTTGATTAGGTTATATTACGCAAAGAGTGCAAGAAAAATTACGCAGGATTACTATGTCGCGTCTCAAGTCTCTTTAACGCGTCGTTCCGATTACCTAATTATGGTTTGGTTATATTATGAAAAGTGCGTGTTATAAGTGACGCTAGATTAGTATGTTGCGTCTCAAGTCTCTTTAACGCGTCGTTCCGATTACCTAAGCATGTATAGGTTATATTACATAAGGTGTGCGTCAAAAGTGATACTAGATTAGTATGTCGCGTCGCAAGCCTCTTTATTGCATCGTTTCAATTACCATGCTTATGTCGCGTCACAAGTCTCTCTAACACGCCGTTCATGGTTAGGTTATATTACGCAAAGTGTGCGTGAAAAGTAACAATAGATTAGTATGTCGCATCTCAAGTCTCTTTAACGCGTCGTTCCGATTACCTAAGCATGGTTAGGTTATATTAGGAAAAGTGTGCGTGAAAAGTGACGCTAGATTAGTATGTTGCGTCTAAATTTTCTCTATCGCGTTGTTCAAATTATCTAAGCATGTTTAGGTTATAATACACAAAGTTTACTTGAAAAGTGACGCTAGATTAGTATGTCGCGTCTCAAGTCTCTTTAACGCGTTGTTCCGATTACCAAAGCATGGTTAGGTTATATTACGCAAAGTGTGCGTGAAAAATGACGCTAGATTAGTATGTCGCGTCTCAAGTCTCTTTAACGCGTCGTTCCGATTACTTAAGCATGTCTAGGTTATATTACGCAATGTGTGCATGAAAAGTGACGATTGATTAGCACGTCGTGTCTCAAGGCTCTTTAACGCGTCGTTCCGATTACAAAAGCATGGTTAGGATTAAACAAAGTTTGCGTGAAAAGTGATGCTAGATTAGTATGTCGCGTCTCAAGTGTCTTTAACGCGTCGTTCCGATTACCTAAGCATGGTTAGATTACACTACACAAAGTGTTCATAAAAAGTGACGCTAGATTAGG
This sequence comes from Mercurialis annua, assembly GCF_937616625.2. Lineage (NCBI taxonomy): Eukaryota > Viridiplantae > Streptophyta > Magnoliopsida > Malpighiales > Euphorbiaceae > Mercurialis > Mercurialis annua. The sequence continues at coordinate 34,560,359 of NC_065571.1, forward strand.
GTGGCGCTTCTCAAGTCTCTTTCACGCGTCGTTTCGATTACCATGCTTATGTCGCGTCACAAGTCTCTAGCACGCGTCGTTCTGATTACCTATGCATGGTTAGGTTATATTACGCAAAGTGTGCGTGCAAAATGACAATAGATTAGTATGCCGCGTCTCAAGTCTAATTTATCGCGTCGTTCCGATTACCTAAGCATGGTTAGGTTATATTATGCAAAGTGTGCGTAAATAGTGATCCTAGATTAGTATGTCGCGTCTCAATTGTCTTTAACGCGTTGTTCCGATTACCTAAGCATGATTAGGTTATATTATGCAAAGCGTGCGTGAAAAGTGATGCTAGATCAGTATGTCGCGTATCAAGTCTGTTTAACGCGTCCTTTCCGATTACCTAAGCATGGTTAGGTTATATTACGCAAATTGTGCGTAAAAAGTGACGCTATATTAGTATAGCGCGTCTCAAGTCTCTTTAACGCATCGTTTTGATTACCATGATTATGTCGCATCACAAGTCTCTCTAATATGTCGCGTAACAAGTCTCTTTAACGCGTCGTTTCGATTACCTATGCATGGCTAGGTTATATTATGCAAAGTGTGCGTGAAAAGTGACACTAGATTAGTATGTCGCGTCACAAATCTCTTTAACGCATCGTTCCGATTTTCAAATCATGGTTAGATTATAACGCAAAGAATGCGTTAAAAGTAACACTAGACTCGTAGTATGTTGCGTCACAAGTCTCTTTAACGGGTCGTTCCGATTAACTATGCATGGTTAGGTTATATTATGCAAAGTGTGCGTGGAAAGTGACGCTAGATAAGTATGTCGAGTCACAAGTCTCTTGAACGCGTCATTCCGATTACCTAAGCATGGTTAGAATAGATTACGCAAAGTTTGCGTTAAAAGTAATGCTAGATTATTATGTCGTCGCGTAACAAGTCTTTTTAACGAGTCGTTCTGATTAATTACCTAGGCATGGTTAGGTTATATAACGCAAAGTGTGCGTTAAAAGTGACGCTAGATTAGTAGTATGTCGCGTCCCAAGTCTCATTAACGCGTCGTTCCGATTACCTAAGCATGGTTAGTTTATATACGCGAAGTGTGCATTAAAAGCGACGCTACTTTATTATGTCGCGTAACAAGTCTCTTTAACGCGTCGTTTCTATTACCTATGCATGGCTAGGTTATATTATGCAAAGTGTGCGTGAAAAGTGACACTAGATCAGTATGTCGCGTCACAAATCTCTTTAACGCATCGTTCCGATTTTCTATTCATGGTTAGACTATATAACGCAAATTATGCTTTAAAAGTAACGCTAGACTCGTAATATGTTGCGTCACAAGTCTCTTAAACGCGTCGTTCCGATTACCTAAGCATGGTTAGATTACATTACGCAAAGTGTGCGTATAAACTGATGCTAGATTAGTATGTCGCGTCTCAAGTCTATTTGACGCGTCGTTCCGATTGCCTAAGCATGGTTAGATTATATTACGCAAAGTGTGCGTTAAAATTGACGCTAGATTAGTATGTCGCATCACAAGTCTCTTTAACGCGTCGTTTTGATTAGGTAAGCATTGTTAGGTTATATTACGCAAAATATGCGTTAAAGTGACGCTAGATGTTGCCTCAAAAGTCTCTTTAACGCGTCGTTTCAATTACCTATGCATGGTTATGTTATATTATGCAAAGTGTGCATGAAAAGTGACGCTAGATAAGTATGTCGCCTCACAATTCTCATTAATGCGTCGTTCCGATTACCTAAGCATGGCTAGGTTATATAACGCAAAAGTGTGCGTTAATAGTGACGGTAGATTAATAGTCCGTCGCGTAACAAGTCCCTTTAGCGCGTCGTTCCGATTACATAAGCATGGTCATATTATATTACGCAAAGTGAGCGTGAAAAGTGATGCAAGATTAGTATGTCGCGTCACAAGTCTCTTAAACGCGTTGTTCCGATTACCTAAGCATGGTTATGTTATATTACGCAAAGTGTGCGTGAAAAGTGACGCTCGACAAGTTTGTCGCGTCACAAGTGTCTTTAACGCGTCGTTCCGATTACCTAAGCATGGTTAGGTTATATTATGCAAAGTGTGCGTGAAAACTAATGCTAGATAAGTATGTCGCCTCACAAGTCTCTTTAACGCATCGTTTTGATTACCTAAGAATGGTTACGTTATATAACGCAAAGTGTGCGTTAATAGTGACTCTAGATTAGTAGTCTGTCGCGTTACAAGTCTCTGTAACACGTCGTTTTGATTACCTAAGCATGGTTAGATTATATTGCGCATAGTAAGCGTGAAAAGTGATGCAAGATTAGTATGTCGAGTCACAAGTCTCTTATACGCGTCGTTCCAATTACCTAAGCATGGACATGTTATATTACGCAAAGTGCGCGTGAAAAGTGACACTAGATAAGTATGTCGCGTCAGAAGTCTCTTTAACGCGTCGTTCCGATTACCTAAGCATGGTTAGGTTATATTATGCAAAGTGTGCGTAAAAAAGTGATGCTAGATAAGTATGTCGCTTCACAAGTCTTTTTAACGTGTTGTTCCGATAACCTAAGCATGGTTAGATTATATAACACAAAGTGTGCGTTAAAAGTGACACTAGATTAGTAGTATGTCGCATCACAAGTTTTTTCAACGTATCGTTCCGATTACCTAAGCATGGTTAGATTATATTACACAAAGAATGCGTGAAAAGTGATGCTAGATTAGTATGTCGCGTCACAAGTCTCTTTAGCGCGTCGTTACGATTACCTAAGCATGGTTAGTTTATGTTACACAAAGTGTGAATGAAAAGTGATGCTAGATAAGTGTGTCGCCTCACAAATCTTTTTAACGCGTCATTTCGATTACCTAAGCATGGCTAGGTTATATAACGCAAAGTTTGCGTTAATAGTGACGCTATATTAGTATGTCGTGTCTCAAGTCTCTTTAACGCTTCGTGCCAATTACGTAAGCATGGTTCGGTTATATTACGCAAAGTCCGCGTTAAAAGTGATTCTAGATTAGTGGTATGTCGCGCCACAAGTCTCTTTAGCGCGTCGTTCCGATTACCTAAGCATGGTTAGTTTATGTTACGCAAAGTGTGCATGAAAAGTGATGCTAGATAAGTATGTCGCCTCACAAGTCTCTTTAACGCGTCATTTTGATTATCTAAGCATGGTTAGGTTATATAACGCAAAGTTTACGTTAATAGTGACGCTATATTAGTATGTCGTGTTTCAAGTCTCTTTAACGCGTCGTGCCGATTACCTAAGCATGGTTAGGTTATATTACGCAACGTCTGCGTTAAAAGTGATGCTAGATTAGTGGTATGTCGCGCCACAAGTCTCTTTAGCGCGTCGTTCCAATTACCTAAGCATGGTTAGTTTATGTTACGCAAAGTGTGCATGAAAAGTGATGCTAGATAACTATGTCGCCTCACAAATCTCTTTAACGCGTCATTTCGATTACCTAAGCATGGTTAGGTTATATAACGCAAAGTGTGCGTTAATAGTGACGCTATATTAGTATGTCGTGTCTTAGTGACGCTTGATTAGTATGTCGCGTCTCAAGTCTCTTTAACGCGTTGTTCCGATTACCAAAGCATGGATAGGTTATATTAGGCAAAGTGTGCGTGAAAAATGACGCTAGATTAGTATGTCGCGTCTCAAGTATCTTTAACGCGTCGTTCCGATTACCTAAGCATATCTAGGATATATTACGCAAGGTGTGCGTGAAAAGTGACGATAGATTAGTATGTCGCGTCTCAAGGATATTTAACGCGTCGTTCCGATTACAAAAGCATGGTTAGGATATATTAAGCAAAGTGTGCGTGAAAAGTGATGCTAGATTAGTATGTCGCGTCTCAAGTGTCTTTAACGCGTCGTTCCGATTACCTAAGCATGGTTAGGTTATACTACACAAAGTGTTCGTAAAAGTGACGCTAGATTATGGTGGCGTGTCTCAAGTCTCTTTCACGCGTCGTTTCGATTACCATGCTTATGTCGCATCACAAGTCTCTGGCACGCGTCGTTCTGATTATCTATGCATGGTTAGGTTATATTACGCTAAGTGTGCGTGCAAAATGACAATAGATTAGTATGTCGTGTCTCAAGTCTATTTAACGCGTCGTTCCGATTACCTAACCATGGTTAGGTTATATTATGCAAAGTGTGCGTAAATAGTGATCCTAGATTAGTATGTCGCATCTCAATTCTCTTTAACGCGTTGTTCCGATTACCTAAGCATGATTAGGTTATATTACGCAACGCGTGCGTGAAAGGTGATGCTAGATTAGTATATCGTGTTTCAAGTCTATTTAACGCGTCCTTTCCGATTACCTAAGCATGGTTAGGTTATATTAGGCAAATTGTGCGAAAAAAGTGACGCTAGATTAGTATAGCGCGTCTGAATTCTCTTTAACGCGTCGTTTTGATTACCATGCTTATGTCGCGTCACAAGTCTCTCTAGTAAGTTGTTCCAATTACCTAAGCAAGCAAAGGGTGCGTGACAAGTGACGCTAGATTAGTATGTCGCGTATCAATTCTCCTTAACGCGCTCTTTCAATTACCTAAGCATTGTTAGTTTTATTTCGCAAAGCGTGCGTGAATAGTGACGCTAGATTAGTATGTCGCATCTCAAGTCTGTCTAAGGCGTCGTTCCGATTACCTAAGCATGGTTAGGTTATATTACACAAAGTGTGGGTGAAAAGTCACGCTAGATAAGTATGTCGCGTCACCAGTCTCTTTAATGCGTCGTTTCGATTACCTAAGCATGGTTAGGTTTTATATTACGCAAAGAGTGCGTGAAAAGTGACGCTAGATTAGTATGTCGCGTGTCAAGTCTCTTTAATGCGTTGTTCCGATTACCCAAGAATTGTTAGGTTATAATACGCAAAGTGTGCAAGAAAATTAAAGCTAGATTGATATGTTGCGTCTCATTGCCTCTCAAGTCTCTTTAACCCGTCGTTCTGATTACCTAAGCATGTTAGGTTATATTACCCAAAGTGCGCGCGTTATAAGTGACACTAGATTATTATATCGCGTCTCAATTCTCTTTAACGTGTTGTTCCGATTACCTAAGCATGATTAGGTTATATAACGTAAAGTGTGCGTTAAAAGTGACGCTATGTTAGTAGTATATCGCGTCACAAGTCTCTAAAACGCGTCGTTCCGATTAACTATGCATGGTTAGGTTATATTATGAAAAGTGTGCGTGGAAAGTGACGCTAGATAAGTATGTCGAGTCTCAAGTCTCTTTAACGCGTCGTTCCGATTACCTAAGCATGGTTAGAATAGATTACGCAAAGTGTGCGTGAAACGTAATGCTAGATTAGTATGTCGTCGCGTAACAAGTCTCTTTAACGAGTCGTTCCGATTAATGACCTAGGCATGGTTAGGTTATATAACGCAAAGTGTGCGTTAAAAGTGACGCTAGATTAGTAGTATGTCGCGTCCCAAGTCTTATTAACGCGTCGTTCCGATTACCTAAGCATGGTGAGTTTATATACGCAAAGTGTGCGTTAAAAGTGACGCTGCGTTATTATGTCGCGTAACAAGTCTCTTTAACGCGTCGTTTCGATTACCTATGCATGGTTAGGTTATATTATGCAAAGTGTGTGTGAAAAGTGACACTAGATCAACATTTCGCGTCACAACTCTCTTTAACGCATCGTTCCAATTTTCTAATCATGGTTTGATTATATAACGCAAAGTGTGCGTTAAGAGTAACGCTAGACTCGTAGTATGTCGCGTCACAAGTCTCTTAAACGCGTCGTTCCGATTACCTAAGCATGGTTAGATTACATTACGCAAAGTGTGCGTATAAACTGATGCTAGATTAGTATTTCGCGTCTCAAGTCTATTTGACGCGTCGTTCCAATTGCCTAAGCATGGTTAGATTATATTACGCAAAGTGTGCGTTAAAACTGACGCTAGATTAGCGTCACAAGTCTCTTTAGCGCGTCGTTCTGATTACCTAAGCATTGTTAGGTTATATTACACAAAATGTGCATTAAAGTGACGCTAGATGTTGCGTCACAAGTCTCTTTAACGCGTCGTTTCAATTACCTATGCATGGTTAGGTTATATTATGCAAAGTGTGCATGAAAAGTGACGCTAGATAAGTATGTCGCCTCACAAGTCTCTTAAACGCGTCGTTCCGATTACCTAAGCATGGCTAGGTTATATAATGCAAAAGTGTGCGTTAATAGTGACGGTAGATTAATAATCTGTCGCGTTACAAGTCTCTTTAGCGCGTCGTTCCGATTATATAAGCATGGTTAGATTATATTACACAAAGTGAGCGTGAAAAGTGATGCGAGATTAGTATGTCGCGTCACAAGTCACTTAAACGCGTCGTTCCAATTACCTAAGCATGGTTATATTATATTACGCAAAGTGCGCGTGAAAAGTGAAGCTTGATAAGTTTGTCGCGTCACAAGTGTCTTTAACGCGTCGTTACGATTACCTAAGCATGGTTAGGTTATATTATGCAAAGTCTGCGTGAAAATTAACGCTAGATAAGTATGTCGCCTCACAAGTCTCTTTAACGCATCGTTTCTATTGCCTAACCATGGTTAGGTTATATAACGCAAAGTGTGCGTTAATAGTGACGCTAGATTAGTAGTCTGTCGGGTTACAAGTCTCTGTAACGCGTCGTTCTGATTACTTAAGTATGGTTAGACTATATTGCGCATAGTAAGCGTGAAAAGCGATGCAAGATTAGTATGTCGAGTCACAAGTCTCTTATACGCGTCGTTCCAATTACCTAAGCATGGACATGTTATATTACGCAAAGAGCGCGTGAAAAGTGACGCTAGATAAGTATGTCACGTCAAAAGTCTCTTTAACGCGTCGTTCCGATTACCTATGCATGGTTAGGTTATATTATGAAAAGTCTGCGTAAAAAAGTGATGCTAGATAAGTATGTCGCATCACAAGTTTTTTCAACGTATCGTTCCGATTACCTAAGCATGGTTAGATTATATTACACAAAGTGTGCGTGAAAAGTGATGCTAGATTAGTATGTCGCTATACAAATCTCTTTAACGAGTCGTTCCGATTACCTAGGCATGGTTAGATTATATAACTCAAAGTGTGCATTATAAGTGACAGTAGATTAGTATTTTACATCACAAGTCTCTTTAGCTTGTCATTCCGATTACCTAAGCATGGTTAGTTTATGTTACGCAAAGTGTGCATGAAAAGTGATGCTAGATAAGTATGCCGCCTCACAAGTCTCTTTAATAGTGACGCTATATTAGTATGTCGTGTCTCAAGTCTCTTTAACGCGTCGTGCCGATTACCTAAGCATGGTTAGGTTATATTACGCAAAGTCTGCGTTAAAAGTGATGCTAGATTAGTGGTATGTCGTGCCACAAGTCTCTTTAGCGTATCGTTCCGATTACCTAAGCATGTTTAGTTTATGTTACGCAAAGTGTGCATGAAAAGTGACGCTAGATTAGTATGCCGCGTCACAAGTCTCTTTAACCCGTCGTTCTGATTACCTAAGTATGGTAAGGTTATATTACGCAAAAGTGTGCGTGAAAAGTGATGCTAGATAAGTATGTCGTGTCACAAGTCTCTTTAACGCGTCGTTCCGATTATCTAACAATGGTTAGGTTATATTACACAAAGTGTGCATTAAAATTTACGCTAGATTAGTATGTCGCATCACAAGTCTCTTTCACTTATCGTTCCAATTACCTAAGCATGGTTAGGTTATATTACGCAAAGTGTGCCTTAAAAGTGACGCTAGATTATTATGTCGCGCCACAAGTCTCTTTAACGCGTCGTTCCGATTACCTAAGCATGGTTCGGTTATATTACGCAAAGTGTGCCTTAAAATTGACGCTAGATCAGTATGTCGCATCACAAGTCTCTGTAATGCGTCATTCTGATTACGTAACAATGATTTGGTTATATTACGCAAAGTGGGCGTGAAAAGGGACACTATATAGGTATGTCGCGCAAGTTACTTTAACGCGTTGTTCCGATTACCTAAGAATGGTTAGGTTATATTACGCAAAATGTGCATTAAAAGTGATGCTAAATTATTATGTCGCGTCACAAGTCTCTTTAACGCGCCGTTCCAATCACCTATGCATGGTTAGGTTATATTACGCAAAGTGTGCGTGAAAAGAGACTCTAGATTACTATGTCGTGTCACAAATCTTTTTAACAAGTCGTTCCGATTACCAAGGCATGTCGCGTCACAAGTCTCCTTAACGCGTTGTTCCGATTACCTAAGCGTAGTTCGGTTATATTACGCAAAGTTTGCGTTAAAAGTGATGCTAGATTAGTAATATGTCGCGTCAAAAGTCTCTTTAACGCGTCGTTCCGATTACCTAAGCATGTTTAGGTTATATGACGCAAAGTGTGTGTTAAAAGTGATGCTAGAATAGTATGTCGCGTCGCAAGTCTTTTTAACGCGTCGTTCTGACTTAACAATGGTTAGGGTTATATTATGTAAAGTGTGTGTGAACTGCGACGTTGTATAAGTATGTCGCGTCACAGGTCTTTTTAACACGTCTTTCTGATTACCGAAACATGGTTAGGCTATATTACGCAAAATGTGCGTTATAAGTGACACTAGATTAATATGTCGCGTCTCAAGTCTCTTTAACGCGTCGTTCCGATTACCTAAGCATGGTTAGGTCATATAACGCAAAGTATGTGTTAAAAGTGTCGCTAGATTAGTATGTCGCATCTCAAGTCTCTTTGACGCGTCGTTCCGATTACCTAAGCATGGTTAGGTTATATTACTCAAAGGAGGAGTTACAAGTGACGCTAGATTAGAATGTCGCGTCACAAGTCTCTTTAACGCATCGTTCCGATAATCTAAGCATGGTTATATTACGCAAAGTGTGAGTTAAAAGTGACGATAGATTAGTATAACGAGCCACATATCTCTTTAACGCGTCGTTCCGATTACCTAAGCATGGTTAGGTTATATTAGGCTAAGTGTGCGTTAAAAGTGACGCTAGATAAATATGTCCTGTTACAAGTCTTTTTAACGCGTAGTTCTGATTCCTAACAATGGTTTGCTTATATTACGCAAAGTGTGAGTGAAAAGTGTCGCTATATATGTATGTCGCGTCACAAGTCTCTTTAACGAGTCGTTCCGATTACCTAAGCATGCTTAGGTTATATTACGCAAACTGTGCGTTAAAAGTGATACTAAATTAGTATGTTTAGTAACAAGTCTCTTTAACGCGTCGTTCTGATTACCTATGCATAGTTAGGTTATATTATGCAAAGTGTGCGAGAAAAGGGACGCTACATAAGTATGTCGTGTCACAAGTCTCTTTAACGCGTCATTCCAATTACCTATTCATGGTTAGGTTACATTCAGCAAAGTGTGCGTAAAAAGTAACGCAAGATTAGTATGTCGCGTATCAAGTATATTTAACGCGTCGTTCCGATTACCTAAAGCATGGTTAGGTTATATTACGCGAAGTGTGCATAAAAAGTGACGCTAGATTAGTATGTCGCGTCTCAATTCTCTTTAACGAGTTGTTCCGATTACCTAAGCATGGTTTGGTTATGTTACGCGAAGTGTGCATGAAAAGTGACGCTAGATTAGTATGTCGCGTCTCAAGTATCTTTAACGTGTCGTTCCGATTACCTAAGCATGATTAGGTTATATTACGCAAAGTGTGCGTAAAAAGTAACGCTAGATTAGTATGGCGCGTCATAAGTCTATCTAACGCGTGGTTCCGATTACAGGTTATATTATGCAAAGTCTGCGAGAAAAGTGACGCTAGATTACTATGTTTTATCTCACGTCTCTTTAACGCGTCGTTCGATTACCATGCTTATCTCGCGTCTCAGGTCTCTTTAACGCATCGTTCTGATTGCCTAAGCATGGTTAGGTTATATAACGCAAAGTGTGCGTGAAAAGTAACGGAAGATTAGTATGTCGCGTATCAAGTCTCTCTAACGCGTCGTTCCGATTTCCTAAGCATGGTTAGGGTATATTACGCAAAGTGTGCGTGAAAAGTGACGCTAGATTAGTATGTGGCGTCTAAGGTCTCTCCAATGCGTCGTTCCGATTTCCTAAGCATGGTTATGTTACATTATGCAAAGTGTGCGTAAAAAGTGATGCTAGATTAATATGGCGCGTCTCAAGTCTCTTTAACGCGTCGTTTCGATTACCATGCGTATGTCGCGTCACAAGTCTCTTTAACGCGTCGTTCCAAATACCCATGAATGGTTAGTTTATATTACGCAAAGTGTGGGAGAAAAGTAACGCTAGATTAGTATGGCACGTCTCAAGTCTCTTTAACGCGTCGTTCCGATTAGCTAAGCATCGTTAGGTTATATTACGCAAGGTGTGTATGAAAAGTGACGCTAGATTAGTATGTCGCGTCTCAAGGCTCTTTAATGCGTCGTTCCGATTACCTAAGCATGGTTAGGTTATTTACGCAAAGAGTGCATGAAAAGTGATGCAGGTTTAATATGTCGTGTCTCAAGTCTCTTTAACCCGTCTTTCCGATTACCCAAGAATGGTTAGGTTATATTACGTAATGTTTGCGAGAAAAGTAACGCTAGATTAGTATGTCTTGTCTCATCTCTTTAACGCGTTGTTCCGATTACCTAAGCATGGTTAGGTTATATTACGCGAGGTGTGCGTGAAAAGTGACGCTAGATTAGTATCTCGCGTCTCAAGGCTCATTAATGCGTCGTTCCGATTAATCCTAAGCATGGTTAGGTTATATTATGCAAAGTTTAGGTCAATAGTGACGGTAGATTAGTATGTCGCGTCTCAAGTATCTTTAACGCGTCGTTTCAATTACTTAAGCATACTTAGATAACATTACGCAAAGTGTGCGTAAAATGTAAAGCTAGATTAATATGTCGTGTCTTAAGTCTCTTTAACGCGTAGTTTTGATTACCATGCTTATGTTGCGTCACAAGTCTCTCTAATGCGCCGTTCCGATTACCTGTGCATGGTTAGGTTATATTATGCAAAGGGTGCGTGAAAAGTGACGCCAGATTTGTATGTCGCGTCTCAATTCTCTTCAACACGTTGTTCCGATTACCTAAGCATGGTTAGGTTATGTTAAACAAAGCGTGCCCGAAAAGTAACGCTAGACTAGTATGTCGCGTCTCAAGTCTATTTAACGCGTCGTTCCGATTACCTAAGCATGGTTAGGTTATATTACGCAAAGTGTGCGTGAAAAGTGACGCTAGATAAGTATGTCGCGTTCTCTTTAACGCGTCGCTCCGATTACATAAGCATGGTTAGGTAATATTACGCAAAAAGTGCGTGAAAAGTGATGCTAGATTAGTATGTCGCGTCTTAAGTCTCTTTAACTCTTCGTTCTGATTACCCAAGAATGGTTAGGTTATATTATGCAAAGTGTGCGAGAAAAGTCACGCTAGATTAGTATGTGGCGTCTCATGACTCTTTTCGTTCCAATTAGCTAAGCATGGTTCGGTTATATTACGCGAGGTGTGCGTGAAAAGTAACGCTAGATTAGTATGTCGTGTCTCAAGGCTCTTTAATGCGTCGTTCTTATTACCTAAGCTTGGTTAGGTTATATTACGCAAAGAGTGCGTGAACAATTACGCAAGATTAGTATGTCGCGTCTCTAGTCTCTTTAACGCGTCGTTCCGATTACCTAATTATAGTTTGGTTATATTATGAAAAGTGCGTGTTATAAGTGACGCTAGATTAGTATGTTGCGTCTCAAGTCTCTTTAACGCGTCGTTCCGATTACCTAAGCATGTATAGGTTATATTACATAAGGTGTGCGTCAAAAGTGATACTAGATTAGTATGTCGCGTCGCAAGCCTCTTTATCGCATCGTTTCAATTACCATGCTTATGTCGCGTCACAAGTATCTCTAACACACCGTTCATGGTTAGGTTATATTACGCAAAGTGTGCGTGAAAAGTAACAATAGATTAGTATGTCGCATCTCAAGTCTCTTTAACGCGTCGTTCCGATTACCTAAGCATGGTCAGGTTATATTAGGAAAAGTGTGCGTGAAAAGTGACGCTAGATTAGTATGTTGCGTCTCAATTCTCTTTATCGCGTTGTGCAAATTATCTAAGCATGTTTAGGTTATAATACACAAAGTTTACTTGAAAAGTGACGCTAGATTAGTATGTCGCGTCTCAAGTCTCTTTAACGCGTTGTTCCGATTACCAAAGCATGGTTAGGTTATATTAGGCAAAGTGTGCGTGAAAAATGACGCTAGATTAGTATGTCGCATCTCAAGTCTCTTTAGCGCGTCGTTCCGATTACCTAAGCATGTCTAGGTTATATTATGCAAGGTGTGCGTGAAAAGTGACGATTGATTAGCATGTCGCGTCTCAAGGCTCTTTAATGCGTCGTTCCGATTACAAAAGCATGGTTAGGATTAAGCAAAGTGTGCATGAAAAGTGATACTAGATTAGTATGTCGCATCTCAAGTGTCATTAACGCGTCGTTCCGATTACCTAAGCATGGTTAGGTTATACTACACAAAGTGTTCGTAAAAAATGACGCTAGATTAGGGTGGCGCGTCTCAAGTCTCTTTCACGCATCGTTTCGTTTACCATACTTATGTCGCGTCACAAGTCTCTGGCACGCGTCGTTCGGATTACCTATGCATGGTTAGGTTATATTACGCAAAGTGTGCGTGCAAAATGACAATAGATTAGTATGTCGCGACTCAAGTCTATTTAACGCGTCGTTCCGATTACCTAAGCATGATTAGATTATATTACGCAAAGCGTGCGTGAAAAGTGATGCTAGATTAGTATGTCGCGTCTCAAGTCTGTTTAACGCGTCCTTTCCGATTACCTAAGCATGGTTAGGTTATATTACGCAAATTGTGCATAAAAAGTGACGCTAAATTAGTATAGCGCACCCTTTGCATCTCAAGTCTCTTTAACACGTCGTTTTGATTACCATGCTTATGTCGCGTCACAAGTCTCTCTAATAAGTTGTTCCAATTACCTAAGCAAGCAAAGGGTGCGTGACAAGTGACGCTAGATTAGTATGTCGCGTATCAATTCTCCTTAATGCGCTCTTTCGATTACCTAAGCATGGTTAGGTTTTATTACGCAAAGCGTGCGTGAATAGTGACGCTAGATTAGTATGTCGCGTCTCAAGTCTGTTTAAGGCGTCGTTCCGATTACCTAAGCATGGTTAGGTTATATTACACAAAGTGTGCGTGAAAAGTGACGCTAGATAAGTATGTCGCGTCACAAGTCTCTTTAATGCGTCGTTCCGATTACCTAAGCATGGTTAGGTTTTATATTACGCAAAGAGTGCGTGAAAAGTGACGCTAGATTAGTATGTCGCGTGTCAAGTCTCTTTAACGCGTTGTTCCGATTATTCAAGAATTGTTAGGTTATAATACGCAAAGTGTGCAAGAAATGTAAAGCTAGATTGGTATGTTGCGTCTCATTGCCTCTCAAGTCTCTTTAACGCGTCGTTCCGATTACCTAAGCATGTTAGGTTATATTACCCAAAGTGCGTGCGTTATAAGTGACGCTAGATTATAATATCGCGTCTCAAGTCTCTTTAACGTGTTGTTCCTATTACCTAAGCATGATTAGGTTATATAACGCAAAGTGTGCGTTAAAAGTGACGCTATATTAGTAGTATATCGCGTCACAAGTTTCTTTAACGCGTCGTTCCGATTAACTATGCATGGTTAGGTTATATTATGCAAAGTGTGCGTGGAAAGTGACGCTAGATAAGTATGTCGAGTCACAAGTCTCTTTAACGCGTCGTTCCGATTACCTAAGCATGGTTAGAATAGATTACGCAAAGTGTGCGTGAAAAGTAATGCTAGATTAGTATGTCGTCGCGTAACAAGTCTCTTTAACGAGTCGTTCCGATTAATTACCTAGGCATGGTTAGGTTATATAACGCAAAGTGTGCGTTAAAAGTGACGCTAGATTAGTAGTATGTCGAGTCACAAGTCTCATTAACGCGTCGTTCCGATTACCTAAGCATGGTTAGTTTATATACACAAAGTGTGCGTTAAAAGTGACGCTACTTTATTATGTCGCGTAACAAGTCTCTTTAACGCGTCGTTTTGATTACCTATGCATGGTTAGGTTATATTATGCAAAGTGTGCGTGAAAAGTGACACTAGATCAGTATGTCGCGTCACAAATCTCTTTAACGCATCGTTCCGATTTTCTAATCATGGTTAGATTATATAACGCAAAGTGTGCGTTAAAAGTAATGCTAGACTCGAAGTATGTCGCGTCACAAGTCTCTTGAACGCGTCGTTCCGATTACCTAAGCATGGTTTGATTACATTACGCAAAGTGTGCGTATAAACTGATGTTAGATTAGTATGTCGTGTCTCAAGTCTATTTGACGCGTCGTTCCGATTGCCTAAGCATGGTTAGATTATATTACGCAAAGTGTGCGTTAAAATTGACACTAGATTAGTATGTCGCGTCACAAGTCTCTTTAACGCGTCGTTCTGATTACCTAAGCATTGTTAGGTTATATTACGCAAAATGTGCGTTAAAGTGACGCTAGATGTTGCGTCACAAGTCTCTTTAACGCGTCGTTTCAATTACCTATGCATGGTTAGGTTATATATTATGCAAAGTGTGCATGAAAAGTGACGCTAGATAAGTATGTCGCCTCACAAGTCTCTTTAACTCGTCGTTCCGATTACCCATGGCTAGGTTATATAACATAAAAGTGTGCGTTAATAGTGACGGTAGATTAATAGTCTGTCGCGTAACAAGTCTCTTTAGCGCATCGTTCCGATTACATAAGCATGGTTAGATTATATTACGCAAAGTGAGCGTGAAAAGTGATGCAAGATTAGTATGTCACGTCACAAGTCTCTTAAACGCGTCGTTCCAATTACCTAAGCATGGTTATGTTATATTACGCAAAGTGCGCGTGAAAAGTGACGCTAGATAAGTTTGTCGCGTCACAAGTGTCTTTAACGCGTCGTTCCGATTACCTAAGCATGGTTAGGTTATATTATGCAAAGTGTGCGTGAAAATTGACGCTAGATAAGTATGTCGCCTCACAAGTCTCTTTAACGCATCGTTTCGATTACCTAAGCATGGTTAGGTTATATAACGAAAAGTGTGCGTTAATAGTGACGCTAGATTAGTAGTCTGTCGAGTTACAAGTCTCTGTAACGCGTCGTTCTGATTACCTAAGCATGGTTACATTATATTGCGCATAGTAAGCGTGAAAAGTGATGTAAGATTAGTATGTCGAGTCACAAGTCTCTTATACGCGTCGTTCCAATTACCTAAGCATGGAAATGTTATATTACGCAAAGTGCGCGTGAAAAGTGACGCTAGATAAGTTTGTCGTGTCAGAAGTCTCTTTAACGCGTCGTTCCGATTACCTAAGCATGGTTAGGTTATATTATGCAAAGTGTGCGTAAAAAAGTGATGCTAGATAAGTTTGTCGCTTCACAAGTCTTTTTAACGCATTTTTCCGATTACCTAAGCATGGTTAGATTATATAACGCAAAGTGTGCGTTAAAAGTGACACTAGATTAGTAGTATGTCGCATCACAAGTTTTTTCAACGTATCGTTCAGATTACCTAAGAATGGTTAGATTATATTATACAAAGTGTGCGTGAAAAGTGATGCTAGATTAGTATGTCGCGTCACAAGTCTCTTTAACGAGCCGTTCCGATTACCTAGGCATGGTTAGATTATATAACGCAAAGTGTGCATTATAAGTGACGCTAGATTAGTATTTCGCGTCACAAGTCTCTTTAGCCCGTCGTTCCGGTTACCTAAGCATGGTTAGTTTATGTTACACAAAGTGTGCATGAAAAGTGATGCTAGATAAGTATGTCGCCTCACAAGTCTCTTTAACGCATCATTTCGATTACCTAAGCATGGTTAGGTTATATAACGCAAAGTGTGCGTTAATAGTGACGCTATATTAGTATGTCGTGTCTCAAGTCTCTTTAACGTGTCGTGCCGATTACCTAAGCATGGTTAGGTTATATTACGCAAAGTCTGCGTTAAAAATGATGCTAGATAAGTGATATGTTGCCACACAAGTCTCTTTAGTGCGTTGTTCCGATTACCTAAGCATGGTTAGTTTATGTTACGCAAAGTGTGCATGAAAAGTGACGCTATATTAGTATGCCGCGTCACAAGTCTCTTTAACCCGTCGTTCTGATTACCTAAGTATGGTAAGGTTATATTACGCAAAAGTGTGCGTGAAAAGTGATGCTAGATAAGTATGTCGTGTCACAAGTCTCTTTAACGCGTCGTTCCGATTATCTAACAATGGTTAGGTTATATTATGCAAAGTGTGCATTAAAAGTTACGCTAGATTAGTATGTCGCGTCACAAGTCTCTTTAACTTATCGTTCTAATTAACTAAGCATGGTTAGGTTATATTACGCAAAGTGTGCCTTAAAAGTGACGCTAGATTATTATGTCGCGCCACAAGTCTCTTTAACGCGTCGTTCCGATTACCTAAGCATGGTTCGGTTATATTACGCAAAGTGTGCCTTAAAATTGACGCTAGATTAGTATGTCGCATCACAAGTCTCTTTAACGCGTCGTTCTGATTACGTAACAATGATTTGGTTATATTACACAAAGTGGGAGTTTTCACGCACACTTTGCGTAATATAACCTAACCATGCTTAGGTAATCGGAACGACGCATTAAAGAGACTTGAGACACGACAAAATAACCTAGCGTCACTTTTGACACACACTTTGTGTAATAACCAAACCATGCTTAGGTAATCGAAACGACGCATTAAAAACACTTGAGACGTGACATACTAATCTAGCGTCACTTTTCACGCACACTTTGCGTAATATATAACCTAACCATGCTTAGATAATCAGAACGACGCAACATACTTAATCTATAGTCATTTTTCACGCACACTTTGCATAATATAACCTAACCATGCTTATGTAATTAGAACGACGCGATAAAATAGACTTGTGACGCGACATACTAATCTAGCGTCAATTTTAACGCACACTTTGCGTAATATAATCTAACCATGCTTAGGCAATCGGAACGACGCATCAAATAGACTTGAGACGCGACATACTAATCTAGCATTAGTTTATACGCACACTTTGCGTGATGTAATATTTTGAGATGCGACATACTAATCTATCGTTACTTTTCACGCATACTTTTTGTAATATAACCTAACCATTCATTGGTAATGGAAAGACGCGTTAAAGAGACTTGAGACGTAACATACTAATCTAGCGTCACTTTTCACGCACACTTTGCAAAATATAACCTAACCATGCTTAGGAAATCAAAACGACGCATTAAAAAGCCTTGAGACGCGACATACTAACCTAGCATCACTTTTGACAGACACTTTGCGTAATATAAGCTAACCATGCTTAGTTAATCGAAACGACGCGTTAAAAAGACTTGATACGTGACATACTAATCTAGCGTCACTGATCTATTGTCATTTTTCACGCACACTTTGCGTAATATAACCTAACCATGCATAGGTAATCGGAACGACTCAATAAATAGACTTGGATGCGACATACTAATCAATTGTCATTTTTCAGGGACACTTTGCGTAATATAACCTAACCATGCTTAGGTAATTGGAACAACGCGTTAAAGATACTTGAGACGCAACATACTAATCTAGCGTCACTTTTCACGCACACTTTGCGTAATATAACCTAACCATGCTTAAATAATCGGAACAACGCGTTAGAGAGACTTGTGACGCGACATAATCATGGTAATCGAAACGACGCGTAGAAGAGACTTGAGACGCGCCAAACTAATCCAGCGTCACTTTTGACGCACACTTTGCGTAATATAACCTAACGATGCTTAGGAAATCGGAACGACGCGTTAGAGAGAGTTTAGACGCGACATACTAATCTAGCGTCACTTTTCACGCACACCTTACGTAATATAAACTAACCATGCTTAGGTAATCGGAACGACGAGTTAAAGAAATTTGAGACACGACATACTAATCTATGGTCACTTTTCACGCAAACTTTGCGTAATATAACCTTGCCATGCTTAGGTTATCGGAACGACGCATTAAAGAGACTTGAGACGCGACATTCTAATCTAGCATCACTTTTCACGCACACTTTGTGTAATATAACCTAACCATGCTTCGGTAATCAGAACGACGCGTTCGAGAGACTTGAGACGCGACATAAGCATGGTAATCAAAACAACGCGTTACAGAGACTTGAGACAGGCCATACTAATCTAGCGTAACTTTTTACGCAGACTTTGCGTAATATAACCTAACCATGTTTAGGTAATTAGAACGACGCATTAAAGAGACTTGAGACACGACATACTAATCTAGCGTCACTTTTCACGCACAGTTTGCGTAGGATAACCTAACCATGCTTAGGTAATCAGAACGACGCGTTAGAGAGACTTCAGACGCGGCATAAGCATGGTAATCAAATCGGCGCGTTAAAGAGATTTGAGACGCGACATACTAATTTAGCGTCACTTTTCACGCACACTAGGTTAATGCTTAGGTGACGCGTTAGAGAGACTTGTGACACGACATACTAATCTAGCGTCACTTTTCACGCACACTTTGCGTAATATAACTCAACCATGCTTAGGTAATCAAAACGACGCGTTAGAGAGACTTGTGAAGCGACATAAGCATGGTAATCAAAACGACGCGTTAAAGAGACTTGAGACGCGCCATACTAATCTAGCGTCACTTTTTACGCAGACTTTGCGTAATATAACTAAACCATGCTTAGGTAATCGGAACGACGAGTTAAAGAGACTTGAGACGCGACATACTAATCTAGCATCACTTTTCACGTACACTTTGCGTAATATAACTAAACCATGCTTAGGTAATCGGAACGATGAGTTAAAGAGACTTAAGACGCGACATATTAATTTGTTGTTATTTTTCACGCACACTTTGCGTAATATAACCTAACCAAGCTTAGGTATTCAGAACGACGCGTTAGAGAGACTTGTGACGAGACATAAGCATGGTAATCCAAACGACGCGTTAAAGAGACTTGAAACGGGACATACTAATCTAGCGTCACGTTTAACGCACACTTTGCGTAATATAACCTAACCTTGCTTAGGTAATCAGAACGAGGCGTTAAAGAGACTTGAGACGCGTAATACTAATCTAGTGTAACGTTTTTCGCACACTTTGCGTAATATAACCTAACCATGCTTAGGAAATAGGAACAACGCGTTAGAGAGACTTGACACGCGACATACTAATCTAGCGTCACTTTTCTTGAACATTTTGCGTAATATAACCTAACCATGCTTAGGTAATCGAAAGACGCGTTACAGAGACATGAGACGCGTAATACTAATATAGTATCACTTTGTTTTGCACACTTTGTGTAATATAACCTAACCATGCTTAGGAAATAGGAACAATGCGTTAGAGAGACTTGACACGCGACATACTAATCTAGCGTCACTTTTCTTGAACACTTTGCAAAATATAACCTAACCATACTTATATAATTGTAACGACGTGTTAAAGAGACTTGTGACGCGAGATAAGCAAGGTATTCGAAACGACGCATTAAAGAGACTTGAGACGCGACATACTAATCTAGCGTCACTTTTCACGCACATTTTTAGTCATATAACCTAACCATGCTTAGTTAATCGGAAAAACGCGTTAAAGAGAATTGAGACGTGACACGCTAATCTAGCGTCACTTTTCACGTAACCATGGTTAGTTAATTGCAACAACGCGTTAAATCGACTTGAGACACGACATACTAATTTACTATTACTTTTCGCGCACACTTTGTGTAATATAACCTAACCATGCTTAGGTAATTGGAAAGACGCGTTAGAGAGACTTGTGACACGACCTAAGCATGGTAATTAAAACGACGCGTTAAAGAGACTTGAGACACTACATACTAATCTAGCGTCATTTTTCACGCACACTTTTCATAATATAACCTAACCATTCTTGAGTAATCGGAACGATGCGTTAAAGAGACTTGAGATGCGACATACTAATCCTGCGTCACTTTTCACGCACTCTTTGCGTATTATAACCTAACCATGCTTAGGTAATCGAAATGACGCATTAAAGAGCCTTAAAACACGACATACTAATCTAGCGACATAAGCATGGTAATCAGAACGACGGGTTAAAGAAACTTGAGACGCAACATACTAATCTAGCGTTACTTTTCACGCACACTTTGCGTAATATAACCTAACCATTCTTGGGTAATCAAAATAAAGCGTTAAAGAGACTTGAAACGCGACATACTAATCTAGCATCATATTTCGCGCACTCTTTGCGTAATATAACCTAACCATGCTTTGATAATCGTAACATAACAATAAAGAGAATTGAGACGCAACATACTAATCTAGCGTCAGTTTAACGCACACTTTTCATAACATAACCGTCCATAGGTAATCGAAACGACGCGTTAAATAGACTTGAGACGCGACATATTAATCTATTATCACTTTTCACGCGCACTTTTCGTAATATAACCTAACCATGCTTATGTAATCGGAACGACGCGTTAAAGAGACTTGAGACACGACATACTAATCTATTGTTACTTTTCACGCACACCTTGCCGAATATAACCTAACCATGCTTAGGTAATCGGAACGACGCGTTAGAGAGACTTGTGACGCGACATAAGCATGGTAATCAAAACGACGCGTTAAAGAGACTTGAGAGACGCCATACTAATCTAGCGTCACTTTTTACGCACACTTTGCATAATATAACCTAACTATGCTTAGGTAATCGGAACAACGCGTTAAAGAGACTTGAGACGCGAGATACTAATCTAGCGTCACGTTTTACGCACACTTTGCCTAATATAACTTAACCATACTTAGGTAATCGGAACGACGCTTTGAAAAGCCTTGAGACGCGTTAAAGAGATTTGAGATGCGCCATACTAATCTAGCCTCATTTTTATTACGCACACTTTGCGTAATATGACATAACCATGCTTAGGTAACTGGAACGTCGCGTTAGAGAGACTTGTGACGCGACATAAGCATGGTAAATTAAATGACGCGTTAAAGTGACTTGAGACGCGCCATATTAATCTAGCGTCACTTTTCACGCACACTTTGCATAATGTAACCTAACCATGCTTAGTTAATCGGAACGACACGTTAAATAGACTTGAGATACTAATCTATTGTTACTTTTCACGCATACTTTTTGTAATATAACGAAACCATGCTTAGGTAATCGGAACGACGCGATAAAGAGACTTGAGACGCGACATGCTAAGCTAACGTAACTTTTCTCGCACACTTTGTGTAATATACCCTAACCATTCTTGGGTAATCGTAACGATGCATTAAAGAGACTTGAGACGCGACATACTAATCATGCGGCACTTTTCACACACTCTCTGCGTAATATAACCTATTCATGCTTAGGTAATCAAAACGACGCATTAAAGAGCCTTGAGACGCGACATACTAATCAAGCGTCACATTTCACGCACACCTTGCGTAATATAACGTAACCATGCTTAGCTAATCGGAACGACGCGTTAAAAAGACTTGAGATGTGACATAATAATCTAGCGTTACATTTCTCGCACACTTTGCGTAATATAACCTAACTATTCTTGGGTAACCGGAACGACACGTTCAAGAGACTTGAGACGCGACATACTAATTTAGCGTCACTTTTCACGCACACTTTGCGTAATACTCCCTCCACTCCTAAAAGAATGTCGTTCTAGAAAAAATAAATATTCCTAATTGTTTGACGTTTTACACATTTGTGTTCCCTTTTGCCAAAAATGACCTTATCTCCATTACACAAAAAAGGCTCTTTTTTCAATACCATTCCCAATAGAAAATTCAAAGTGCTTCATTTCTTCTTCTTTTTTCTTGATAAATTTAAACTCATGCTCAAACACTAATATCAACTCATCGGCTTTCTTCTGACCATAAAAAATGAAGACCTGCAACCCCATGACCAAGATTTGTACATGCATCTACTGAATTTGTTTTCAAAACATTTCAAACCGA
Source organism: Mercurialis annua (assembly GCF_937616625.2). NCBI lineage: Eukaryota > Viridiplantae > Streptophyta > Magnoliopsida > Malpighiales > Euphorbiaceae > Mercurialis > Mercurialis annua. The sequence continues at coordinate 34,582,329 of NC_065571.1, forward strand.
AAGAGACGACATCAAAATCTAACATCCTTCAGTTCTTAAGCGGTGGTTCCATGAATAATTAATCAATTTTAAAATCACCTTAAAAAGTGCGTGAGATGATCGAAACTGAAAAACTCTCCAAAATTCAATAAGTATTTGAGTAGATTTGGAGAAAATGCTTTCTTTTGAAACAGAAGATGACCGTGAGAAGCATTCTCCAACACCTTGATTAATTAAGGGTAATTTAGGAATTTTGACCTGTATTAATTGCTTCCTTGGTATGTGTGATTTACCCAAAACGTCAAATATATTGGAATGGAGGGAGTATAATCTAACGATGCTTAGGTAATCGGAACGACGCGTTAAAGAGAACGAGACATACATATCTAGCGTCACATTTCACGCACACTTTGCATAATATAACCTAACCATGATTAGGTAATCGGAACGACGGGTTAAAGAGACTTGAGACGCGACAAACTAATCTAGCGTCACTTTTCAAGCACACTTTGTTTATTATAACCTAACCATGCTTAGATAATCGGAACAACGCGATAAATAGAATTAAGGCGCAACATACTAATCTAGCGTCAATTTTCATGCACACTTTTCATAATATATAACCTAACCATGGATAGGTAATCGGAACTACGCGTTAAATTGACTTGAGACACGACATACTAATCTATTATCACTTTTCACGCACACTTTTCCTAATATAACCTAACCATGCTTAGGTAATCGGAACGACGCGTTAAAGGGACTTAAGACACGACATACTAATCTATTGTTTCTTTTCACGCACACCTTGCGTAATATAAACTGGCCATTGTAATCGGAATGATGCGTTAGAAAGACTTGTGACGCGACATAAGAATGATTAAAGAGACTTGAGACACGACATATAGCGTCACTTTTAACCTATACTTTGCGTAATATAACCTAACCATTCTTGGGTAATCAGAATGACGCGTTCAAGAGACTTGAGACACGAAATACTAATCTAGCGTCACTTTTCACGCATACCTTGCGTAATATAGCCTAACCATGCTTAGGTAATCGGAACGACGCGTTAAAGAGACTTGAGACGCAACATACTAATCTAGCCTTACTTTTCTCGCAAACTTTGCGTAATATAACCTAATCATGCTTAGGTAATCGGAACGACGCGTTAAAGAGACTTGAGACGCAACATACTAATCTAGCCTTAATTTTCTCGCACACTTTGCGCAATATAACCTAAACATTCTTGGGTAATCGGAACGACGCGTTAAAGAGACTTGAATTGTGACATACTAATCCTGCGTCACTTTTGACGCAGTTTTTGCATAATACAACCTAACCATACTTAGGTAATCGGAACGACGCATTAAAGAGCCTTGAGATGTGACTTACTAATCTAGCGTCACTTTTCACTCACATCTTGCGTAATATAACCTAACCATGCTTAGCTAATCAGAACGACGCAGTAAAGGGACTTGAGACGCAACATACTAATCTAGCATTACTTTTCTCGCACACTTTGTGTAATATAACTTAACTATTCTTGGCTAATCGGAACGACACGTTAAAGAGACTTGAGTCGCGACATACTAATTCTAGCGTCACTTTTCACGCACGCTTTGCGTAATATAACCAAACCATGCTTAGGTAATTGGTACGACTCGTTAAAGAGAATTGAGACGCGACATACTACTAATCTAGCGTCAATTTTCACGCACCTTTTGCATAATATAACCTAAACATGCTTAGGTAATCGGAATGACGCGTTAGAGAGACTTGTTACACGACATAAGAATGGTAATCGAATCGACGCGTTAAAGAGACTTGAGATGCGCCATACTAATCTAGGAACACTTTTTATGCACACTTTTCGTAATATAACCTAACCATGCCTAGATAATCGGAACAACGCGTTAAAGAGAATTGTGACGTGACATACTAATCTAGCGTCACTTTTCACGCACAATTTGCGTAATATAATCCAACCATGCTTAGGTAATCGGAACTACGTGTTAAACATACTTGACACGCGACATACTAATCTAGCGTCACTTTTCACGCACGCTTTGCGTAATATAACCTAACCATGCTTAGATAATCGGAACGACGCGTTAACGAGACTTGAGACGCAACATACTAATCTAGCGTTACTTTTCTCGCACACTTTGCGTAATATAACCTAATCATTCTTGGGTAATCGGAACGACGCGTGAAAGAGACTTGAGACGCGACATACTAATCTAGCGTCACTTTTCACGCACTCTTTGCGTAATATAACCTAACCATGCTTAGGTAATCGGAACGACGCGTTAAAGAGAACGCGACATACTTATCTAGCGTCACTTTTCACGCACACTTTGCGAAATATAACCTAACAATGCTAAAGGTAATCGGAAAGACACGTTAAACAGACTTGTGACACGACATACAAATCTAGCGTCACTTTTCACGCACGCTTTGCATAATATAATAACCATGCTTAGGTTATCGGAACGACGCGTTAAAGAGAATTGAGACGCGACATACTTATCTAGCGTCACTTTTCACACACCCTTTGCGTAATATAACCTAACCATGCTTAGGTAATCGGAATGACGTGTTAGAGAGACTTGTTACGCGACATAAGCATGGTAATCGAATCGACGCGTTAAAGAGACTTGAGATGCGCCATACTAATCTAACGTCTTTTTTTATGCACACTTTGCGAAATATAACCTAACCATGCTTAGGTAATCGGAACAACGCGTTAATGAGAATTGAGACGTGACATACTATTCTAGCGTTGCTTTTCACTCACACTTTGCGTAATATAACCCAACCATGCGTAAGTAATCGGAACGACGCGTTAAACAGACTGGACACGCGACATACTAATCTAGCGTCAATTTTCACGCACGCTTTGCGTAATATAACCTAACCATGCTTAGGTAATCGGAACAACACGTTAAAGAGAATTGAGACGCGACATACAAATCTAGCGTCACTTTTCATGCATCGTTTGCGTAATATAACCTTACTATGCTTAGGTAATTGGAACGACGCGTTAGAGAAACTTGTGACATGACATAAGCATGGTAATTTAAACAACGCATTAAAGAGAATTTAGACTCGACATACTTATTTAGCGTCACTTTTCACTCTCACTTTGCGTTATATAACCTAACCATGCTTTTAGGTAATCGAAACGACGCGTTAAAGAGACTTGAGACGCGACATACTAATCCAGCGACACTTTTCAAGCACGCTCCTAACCATGCATAGGTAATCGGTACGACGTTTTAAATAGACTTGATACGAGACATACTAATCTATTGTCACTTTTCACTCACACTTTTTGTAATATAACCAAACCATGCTTAGGTAATCGGAACGACGCGTTAAAGAGACTTGAGACACGACATACTAATCTATTGTTACATTTCACGCACACCTTGCGTAATATAACCTGACCATGCTTAGGTAATTGGAACGACGCGTTAGAGAGACTTGTGACGCGACATAAGCATGTTAAGCGAAACAACGCGTTAAAGAGACTTGAGATGCGACATACTAATCTAGTGTCACTTTTGACCTAAACTTTGCATAATATAACCAAACCATGCTTAGGTAATCGGAACGACGCATTAAAGAGCCTTGAGAGGCGGAATACTCATCTAGCGTCACTTTTCACATACACCTTGCGTAATATAACCTAAGCATGCTTACGTAATCGGAACGACGCATTAAACAGGCTTGAGACTCGACATACTAAGCAATCGTAACTTTTCTCGCACACTTTGCGTAATATAACCTAACCATTCTTGGGTAATCGGAACGACAAATGAAAGAGACTTGAGACGGGACATATTAATCCTGCGTCACTTTTCATGCACTCTTTGCGTAATATAACCGAACCATGCTTAGGTAATCAGAACGGCACATTAAAGAGATTTGAGACGCGACATACTAATCTAGCGTCACTTTTCACGCATACCTTGTGTAATATAACCTAATCATGCTTAGCTAATTGGAACGACGCGTTAAAGAGACTTGAGATGGACATGCTAATCTAGCGTTACTTTTCTCGCACACTTTGCGTAATATAACCTAACCATTCTTGGGTAATAGGAACGACGCGTTAAAGAGACTTGAGACGCGACATACAAATCTAGCGTCACTTTTCAAGAACTCTTTGCGTAGTATAATCTAACCATGCTTAGGTAATCGGAACGACGCGTTAAACAGACTTGAGACACTCTAGCGTCACTTTTCACGCACCCTTTGCGTACTATAACCTAACCATGCATAGGTAATCGGAACGACGCGTTAGAGAGACTTGTTATGCGATATAAGCATAGTAATCGAATCGACGCATTAAAGAGACTATAGATGCACCATACTAATCTAGCGTCAGGTTATATTACGCAAAGTGTGCGTAAAAAGTGAAGCTAGATTAATATGGTGCGTCTCAAGTCTATTTAACGCGTCATTTCGATTACCATGCTTATGTCGCGTCACAAGTCTCTCTAACGCGTCATTCCGATTAACTAAGCATGGTTAGGTTATATTACGCAAACTGTTCGTGAAAAATGACAATAGATTAGTATGTCGCGTAACAAGTCTATTTAACGTGTCGTTCTGATTACCTAAGCATGGTTAGGGTATATTACGCAAAGTGTGCGTAAAAAAAGACGCTAGATTAGTATGTCGTGTTGTTCCGATTACCTAAGCATGGTTAGGCTATATTACGCAAAGTATGCATGAAAAGTGACGCTAGATTAGTATGTCGCATCTCAAGTCTCTTTAACGCTTTGTTCGAATTACCTAAGCATTGTTAGGTTATATTACCCAAAGTGTGCGTAAAACATGACGCTGGATTGGTATGGCGCGTCTTAAGTCTATCTAATACGTCATTCCCATTACCTAAGCATGGTTAGGTTATATTATGCAAAGTCTGCATGAAAAGTGACGCTAGATTAGTAAGTTTCGTCTCAAGTCTCTTTAACGAGTCGTTTCGATTACCATGCTTATCTCGCGTCACAAGTCTCTCTATCGCGTCGTTCCGATTACCTAAGCATGCTTAGGTTATATTACGCATAGTGTGCGTGAAAAATGACAGTAGATTAGTATGTCACGTCTCTAGTCTATTTAACGCGTCGTTCCAATTACTTAAGCATGGTTAGGTTATATTACGCAAAGTGTGCGTGAAAAATGACAATAGATTAGTATGTCGCGTATCAAGTCTATTTAACGCGTTGTTCCGATTACCTAAGCATTGTTAGGTTATATTATGCAAAGTGTGCGTAAAAAATGATGCTAGATTAGTATGTCGCTTCTCAATTTTCTTAAACGAGTTGTTCGACTACCTAAGCATGGTTAGGCTATATTACTCAAAGTGTGAATTAAAAGTGACGCTAGATTAGTATGTCATGTCTCAAGTCTCTTTAACGCTTCGTCCCGATTTACTAAGCATGGTTAGGTTATATTACGCAAAGTGTGCGTAAAAAGTAACGCTAGATTAGTATGGCGCGTCTTAAGTCTATCTAACGCGTCGTTCCGATTACCTAAGATCGGTTAGGTTATATTATGCAAAGTGTGCGTGAAAAGTGACGCTAAATTAATATGTCGCGTCTCAAGGCTCTTTAACGCGTTGTTCCGATTACCTAAGCATTGTTAGGTTATATTACACACTGCGTGCGTGAAAAGTGACGCTAGATTAGTGTGTCGCGTCTCAAGTCTCTTTCACGCGTCGTTCCGATTTCCTAACCTTGGTTAGGTTATATGACGCAAAGTGTGCATAAAAAGTGACCTATATTAAAATGGCGTGTCTCAAGTCTCTTTAACGTGTCGTTTCGATTACCATGCTTATGTCTCGTCATAAGTCTTTCTAATGCGTCGTTCCGATTACCTCAGCATGGTTAGGTTATATTACGCAAAGTGTGCGTAGAAAATGACATTAGATTAGTATGTGGCGCCTCAGTCTATTAAACGCGTCGTTCCAATTACTTAAGCATGGTTAGGTTATATTACGCAAAGTGTGCGTGAAAAATGACAATAGATTAGTATGTCGCGTCTTAAGTCTATCTAACGCGTCGTTCCGATTACCTAAGCATAGTTAGGTTATATTATGCAAAGTGTGCGTGAAAAGTGACGCTTGTTTAGTATGTCGCGTCGTCGTTTCGATTACTATGCTTATGTCGCGTCACAAGTCTCTCTAATGGGTCGTTCCGATTACCTAAGAATTGTTAGGTTATATTACGCAAAGTGTGCGTGAAAAGTAATAATAGATTAGTATGTCGCGTCTCAAGTCTCTCTTGCGCGTCGTTTTGATTATCTAAGCATGGTTAGGTCATATTACGCTAAGATTGCGTGAAAAGTGACGCTAGATTAGTATGTCGCGTCTCAAGTCTCTTTAACGCGTCGTTCCGATTATCCAAGAATGGGTAGGTTATATTATTCAAAGTTTGCGAGAAAAGTAACGCTAGATTAGTATGTCGCGTCTCAAGTTTCTTTAACGCGTCGTTTCGATTACCTAAGCATGGTTAGGTTTTATTACGCAAGGTGTGCGTGAAAAGTGACGCTAGATTAGCATGTCGCGTCTCAAGGCTCTTTAATGCGTGGTTCCGATTATTTAAGCATGGTTAGGTTATATTATGCAAAGTTTGCGTGAAAAGTGACTCTATATTAGTATGCCGCATCTCAAGTCTCTTTAACGCGTTGTTTTGATTAACATGCTTATGTCGTGTCACAAATCTCTCTAACTCGTCGTTTCGATTACCTAAGCATGGTTACGTTATAGTACGCAAAATGTGCGTGAAAAGTAACAATAGATTAGTATGTCGTGTCTCAAGTCTCTTTTACGCGTCGTTCCGATTACCTAACCATGGTAAGGTTATATTACGCAAAGTGTGCGTGAAAAGTGACTATAGATTAGTATGTCGCATATCAAGTCTATTTAATGCGTCTTTCCGATTACCTAAACATGGTTAGGTTATATTAAGAAAATTGTGCGTGAAAAGTGACTCTAGATTAGTATGTTGTCTCTCAAGTCCCTCTAACTCATCGATTCGATTTCCTAAGCATGGTTCAGTTACATTAGGCAAGGTGTGCGTGAAAAGTAACGTTAGATTAGTATGTCGCGTCTCAAGTCTCTTTAACGCGTCGTTTCAACTACAATGTTTATGTCGCGTAACATATCTCTCTAACGGGTCGTTCCGATTACCTAAGCAAGGTTAGGTTATATTATGCAAAGTGTGAGTGAAAAATAATAATAGATTAGTATGTCGCGACTCAATTCTCTCTAACGCATCGTTCCGATTATCCAAGCATGGTTAGGTTATATTACGCAAAGTGTACGTGAAAAGTAACGGTAGATTAGTATGTCGCGTCTTAAGTCTCTTTAACGCGTCGTTCCCATTACCCAAGATACGCAAAGAGTGCGTGAAAAGTGACGCTAGATTAGTATGTCTTGTCTCAAGTCTCTTTAACGCGTTGTTCCGATTACCCAAGAATGGTTAGGTTATTGTACGCATAGTTTGCGAGAAAAATAACGCTAGATTAGTATGTCGCATATCAAGTCTCTTTAACGCGTCGTTCCAATTACCTAAGATCGGTTAGGTTATATTATGCAAAGTCTGCGTGAAAAGTGACGCTAGATTAGTATATTTCGCCTCAAGTCTCTTTAACGCGTCGTTTCGATTACCATGCTTATCTCGCGTCACAAGTCTCTTTAACGAGTCGTTCCGATTACCCAAGCATTGTAGGTTTATATTATGCAAAGCGTCAGTGAAAAGTGACGCTAGATTAGTATGTCGCATCTCAAGTCTCTTTAACGCGTCGTTCTGATTTCCTAGGCACGGTTAGGTTATATTACGCAAAGTGTGTGTAACAAGTGACGCTAGATTACTATGGCGTGTCTCAAGTCTCTTTAACACGTCGTTTCGATTACCATGCTTATGTTGCGTCACAAGTCTCTCTAACGCGTCGTTCCGATTACCTAAGCATGGTTAAGTTATATTACGCAAAGTGTGCGTGACAAATGACAGTAGATTAGTATGTCGCGTCTCAAGTCTATTTAACGTGTCGTTCCAATTACTTTGCATGGTTAGGTTATATTATGCAAAGTGTGCGTGAAAAATGACAATAGATTAGTATGTCGCGTCTTAAATCTCTCTAACGTGTCGTTCCGATTACTTAAGCATACTTAGGTTATAGTAGGCAAAATGTGCGTGAAAAGTAACAATAGATTAGTATGTCGTGTCTCAAGTCTCTTTAACGCGTCGTTCCGATTACATAAGCTTGGATAGGTTATATTACGCAAAGTGTGCGTAAAAGGTGACGCTAGATTAGAATGTCGCGTCTCAATTCTCTTTAACGAGTTGTTCCGATTACCTAAGCATGGTTAGGTTATATTACGCAAAGCGTGCATGAAAAGTGACGCTAGATTAGTATGTCGCATCTCAAGTCTCTTTAATGCGTCATTCTGATTACCTACGCATGGTTAGGTTATAAAACGCAAAGTGTGCGTAAAAAGTGACGCTAGAGTAGTATGCCGCGTCTTAATTCTATCTAACGCGTCGTTTCGATTACCTAAGCATGTTTAGGTTATATTATGCAAAGGCTGCGTGAAAAGTGACGCTAGATTAGTATGTCGCGTCTCAAGGCTCTTTAACGCGTCGTTCCGATTGCCTATGCTTGGCTAGGTTATATTACGCAAAGCGTGAGTGAAAAGTGACGATAGATTAGTATGTCGCGTCTCAAGTCTTTTTAACGCGTCGTTCCGATTTCCAAAGCATGGTTACGTCATATTACGCGAAGTGTGCGTAAAAAGTGACGCTAGATTAATATAGCGCGTCTCAAGTATCTTTAACACGTCGTTTTGATTGCCATGCTTATGTCGCGTCACAAGTCTCTCTAACGTGTCGTTCCGATTACCTAAGCATGGTTAGGTTATATTACGCAAAGTGTGCGTGAAAAATGACAATAGATTAGTATGTCGCGTCTTAAGTCTCTCTAACGCGTCGTTCCGATTACCTAAGCATGCTTAGGTTATCGTATGCAAAATGTGCGTGATAAGTAACAATAGATTAGTATGTCGCGTCTCAAGTCTCTTTAACGCGTCGTTATATTATTCAAAGTTTGCGAGAAAAGTAACGCTAGATTAGTATGTGGCGTCTCAAGTCTCTTTAACGCGTCGTTCCGATTACCTAAGCATGGTTAGGTTTTATTACGCAAGGTGTGCGTGAAAAGTGACGCTAGATTAGTATGTCGCGTCTCAAGGCTCTTTAATGTGTCGTTCCGATTATTTAAGCATGGTTAGGTTATAATATGCAAAGTGTGCATGAAAAGTGACGCTAGATTAGTATGTCGCGTCTCAAGTCTCTTGTTCCGATTGCCTAATCATGGTTAGGTTATATTACGCAAAGTGTGCGTAAAAAGTGACGCTAGACTAGTATGACGCGTCTTAATTCTATCTAACGCGTTGTTCCGATTAACTGAGCATGTTTAGATTATAATATGCAAAGTCTGCATGAAACGTAACGCTAGATTAGTATGTTCCGTCTCAAGTCACTTTAACGCATTTCGATTACTATGATTATCTCGCGTCACAAGTCTCTTTAACGCGTCGTTCCGATTACCTAAGCATGGTTAGGTTTTATTACGCAAGTTGAGTGTGAAAAGTAACGCTAGATTAGTATGTCCTGTCTTAAGGCTCTTTAACCCGTTGTTCTGATTACCTAAGAATGGTTAGGTTATATTACGTAAAGCGTGAGTGAAAAGTGACGCTAGATTAGTATGTCGCGTCTCAAATCTCTATAACTCGTCGTTCCGATTTCCTAAGCATGGTTATGGTTATATTACGCAAAGTGTGCGTAAAAAGTGACGCTAGATTAATATGGCGCATCTCAAGTCTCTTTAACGCGTCGTTTCGATTACCATGCTTATGTCGCGTTACCAGTCTCTCTAACGCGTCGTTTTGATTACCTAAGTATGGTTATTTTATATTATGCAAAGTGTGCGTGAAAATGGACATTAGATTAGTATGTCGCTTCTCAAGGCTCTAAAAGTGACGCTAGATTAGTATGTTTCGTCTCAAGTCTCTTTAAGGCGTCGTTTCGATTACCATGCATATATCGCGTCACAAGTCTCTCTAACGCGTCGTTCCGATTACCTAAGCACGGTTAGGTTATATTACGCAAAGTGTGCGTGAAAAGTGACGCTAGATTAGTATATCGCGTCTTAATTCTCTTTAAAGAGTTGTTCCGATTACCTAAGAATAGTTAGGTTATATTACGCAAAGCATGCGTGAAAAGTGACGCTAGATTAGTATGCCGCTTCTCAATTCTCTTTAACGCGTTGTTCCGATTTCCTAAGCATGGTTAGTTTATATTACGCAAAGCGTGCATGAAAAGTGACACTAGATTAGTACGATTAACTAAGCATGGTTAGGTTATATTAAGCAAAGTGTGCGTGAAAAGTGACGCTAGATAAGTATGTCGCGCACAAGTCTCCTTAACGCGTCGTTCCGTTTACCTAAGCATGGTTAGGTTATATTACGCAAAGAGTGCGTGAAAAGTGACGCTAGATTAGTATGTCGCTTATCAATTCTCTTTAACTCGTTGTTCCGATTACCTAAGCATGGTTAGGTTATATTACGCAAAGCGTGCGTGAAAAGTGACGCTAGATTAGTATGTCGCGTCTCAATTCTGTTTAACGCGTCGTTCCGATTACCTAAGCATGGTTAGGATATATTACGCAAAGTGTGCGTGAAAAGTGACGCTAGATAAGTATGTCGCACACAAGTATCTTTAACGCGTCGTTCCGTTTACCTAAGCATGGTTAGGTTATATTACGCAAAGAGTGCGTGAAAAGTGACGCTAGATTAGTATGTCGCGTCTCAAGTCTGTTTAACGCGTCGTTCCGATTACCTAAGCATGGTGAGGTTATATTACACAAAGTGTGCGTGAAAATTGACGCTAGATAAGTATGTCGCGTCACAAGTCTCTTTAACGCGTGTTTCCAATTACCTAAGCATGGTTAGGTTATATTAAAACAAAGAGTGCGTGAAAAGTGATGCTAGATTAGTTTGTCATGTCTCAAGTCTGTTTAACGCGTCATTCCGAATACCAAAGCATTGTTAGTTTATATTACGCAAAGTGTGGGTGAAAAGTGACGCTAGATAAGTATGTCGCGTCACAAGTCTGTTTAACGTGTCGTTGCGATTACCTAAGCATTGTTAGGTTATATTACGCAAAGTGTGCGTGAAAAGTGACGCTAGATAAGTATGTCGCGTCACAAGTCTCTTTAACGCCTAGTTCCGATTACCTAAGCATGATTAGGTTATATTACGCAAAGTGTGCGTAGAAAGTGACGCTAGATTAGTATGGCGTGTTTCAAGTCTCTTTAATGCATCCGTTCGATTACCATGCTTATTCGCGTCACAAGTCTCTCTAACGCGTTGTTCCGATTACCTATGCATGGTTAGGTTATATTACGCAAAGTGTGCTTAAAAAGTGACGCTAGATTAGTATGGCGTCTCTCAAGTCTATTTAACGCGTCGTTTCAATTACCATGCTTATGTCGCATCACAAGTCTTTCTAACGCGTCATTCTGATTACCTAAGTATGATTATATTACGCAAAGTGTGCGTGAAAAGTGACGCTAGATTAGTATGTCGCGTCTCAAGTCTCTTGTTCCGATTGCCTAATCATGGTTAGGTTATATTACGCAAAGTGTGCGTAAAAAGTGACGCTAGACTAGTATGACGCGTCTTAATTCTATATAACGCGTTGTTCTGATTAACTGAGCATGTTTAGATTATATTATGCAAAGTGTGGGTGAAAAGTGACGCTAGATAAGAATGTCGCGTCTCAAGTCTGTTTAACGCGTTGTTCCGATTACCTAAGCATGGTTTGGCTATATTACGCAAAGTGTGCGTGAGAAAAGACGCTAGATAAGTATGTTGCGTCACAAGTCTCTTTAACGCGTTGTTCCGAATACCAAAGCATTGTTAGTTTATATTACGCAAAGTGTGGGTGAAAAGTGACGCTAGATAAGTATGTCGCGTCACAAGTCTGTTTAACGCGTCGTTGCGATTACCTAAGCATGGTTAGCTTATATTACGCAAAGTGTGCGTGAAAAGTGACGCTAGATAAGTATGTCACGTCACAAGTCTCTTTAACGCCTAGTTCCGATTACCTAAGTATGATTAGGTTATATTACGCAAAGTGTGCGTAGAAAGTGACGCTAGATTAGTATGGCGTGTTTCAAGTCTCTTTAATGCATCCGTTCGATTACCATGCTTATTCGCGTCACAAGTCTCTCTAACGCGTCGTTCCGATTACCTATGCATGGTTAGGTTATATTACGCAAAGTGTGCTTAAAAAGTGACGCTAGATTAGTATGGCGTCTCTCAAGTCTATTTAACGCGTCGTTACAATTACCATGCTTATGTCGCGTCACAAGTCTTTCTAACGCGTCATTCTGATTACCTAAGCATGGTTATATTACGCAAAGTGTGCGTGAAAAGTGACGCTAGATTAGTATGTTTCGTCTCAATTCTCTTTAACGAGTTGTTGCGATTACCTAAGAATGGTTAGATTATATTACGCAAAGCATGCGTGAAAACTGACGCTAGATTTGTATGCCGCTTCTAAATCCTCTTTAACGTGTTGTTTCGATTACCTAAGCATGGTTAGGTTATATTACGCAAAGCGTGCGTGAAATGTGACGCTAGATAAGAATGTCGTGTCTCAAGTCTGTTTAACGCGTTGTTCCGATTACCTAAGCATGGTTTGGCTATATTACGCAAAGTGTGCGTGAAAAAAGACGCTAGATAAGTATGTTGCGTCACAAGTCTCTTTAACGCGTCGATCCGATTACCTAAGCATGGTTAGGTTATACTATGCAAAGTGTGCTTAAAAATATACGCTAGAATAGTATGGCGCCTCCCAAGTCTATTTAACGCGACGTTTCGATTACCATGCTTATGTCGCCTCACAAGTCTCTCTAACGCGTCGTTCCGATTACTTAAGCATTGTTAGGTTATATAACGCAAAGTGTGCGTGAAAAGTGACGCTAGATTAGTATGTCGCGTCTCAATTCTCTTTAACTCGTTGTTGCAATACCTAAGCATGGTTAGGTTATATTACGCAAAGTGTGCGTGAAAAGTGACGCTAGATAAGTATGTCGCGTCATAAGTGTATTTAACGCCTAGTTCCGATTACCTAAGCATGATTAGGTTATATTACGCAAAGTGTGAGTAAAAAGTGACGCTAGATTAGTATGGCGCGTTTCAAGTCTCTTTAATGCATCCGTTCGATTACCATGCTTATCCGCGTCACAAGTCTCTCTAACGCGTCGTTCCGATTAACTAAGCATGGTTAGGTTATATTACGCAAACTGTTCGTGAAAAATGACAATATATTAGTATGTCGCGTAACAAGTCTATTTAACGCGTCTTTCTGATTACCTAAGCATGGTTAGGGTATATTACGCAAAGTGTGCGTAAAAAAAGACGCTAGATTAGTATGTCGTGTTGTTCCGATTACCTAAGCATGGTTAGGCTATATTACACAAAGTATGCATGAAAAGTGACGCTAGATTAGTATGTCGCATCTCAAGTCTCTTTAACGCTTCGTTCGAATTACCTAAGCATTGTTAGGTTATATTACCCAAAGTGTGCGTAAAACATGACGCTGGATTGGTATGGCGCGTCTTAAGTCTATCTAATACGTCATTCCCATTACCTAAGCATGGTTAGGTTATATTATGCAAAGTCTGCATGAAAAGTGACGCTACATTAGTAAGTTTCGTCTCAAGTCTCTTTAACGAGTCGTTTCGATTACCATGCTTATCTCGCGTCACAAGTCTCTCTAACGCGTCGTTCCGATTACCTAAGCATGCTTAGGTTATATTACGCATAGTGTGCGTTAAAAATGACAGTAGATTAGTATGTCGCGTCTCTAGTCTATTTAACGCGTCGTTCCAATTACTTAAGCATGGTTAGGATATATTACGCAAAGTGTGCGTGAAAAATGACAATAGATTAATATGTCGCGTATCAAGTCTATTTAACGCATTGTTCCGATTACCTAAGCATTGTTAGGTTATATTATGCAAAGTGTGCGTAAAAAATGATGCTAGATTAGTATGTCGCTTCTCAATTTTCTTAAACGAGTTGTTCGACTACCTAAGCATGGCTAGGCTATATTACTCAAAAGTGTGAATTAAAAGTGACGCTAGATTAGTATGTCACATCTCAAGTCTCTTTAACGCTTCGTCCCGATTTACTAAGCATGGTTAGGTTATATTACGCAAAGTGTGCGTAAAAAGTAACGCTAGATTAGTATGGCGCGTCTTAAGTCTATCTAACGCGTCGTTCCGATTACCTAAGATCGGTTAGGTTATATTATGCAAAGTCTGCGTGAAAAGTGACGCTAGATTAGTATATTTCGCGTCACAAGTCTCTTTAACGCCTCGTTCCGATTATCTAAGCATGGTTAGGTTTTATTACGCAAGATGTGCGTGAAAAGTGACGCTAAATTAATATGTCGCGTCTCAAGGCTCTTTAACGCGTTGTTCCGATTACCTAAGCATTGTTAGGTTATATTACACAATGCGTGCGTGAAAAGTGACGCTAGATTAGTGTGTCGCGTCTCAAGTCTCTTTCACGCGTCGTTCCGATTTCCTAACCATGGTTAGGTTATATGACGCAAAGTGTGCATAAAAAGTGACCTATATTAAAATGGCGTGTCTCAAGTCTCTTTAACGTGTCGTTTCGATTACCATGCTTATGTCTCGTCATAAGTCTTTCTAATGCGTCGTTCCGATTACCTCAGCATGGTTAGGTTATATTACGCAAAGTGTGCGTGAAAAATGACATTAGATTAGTATGTGGCGCCTCAGTCTATTTAACGCGTCGTTCCAATTACTTAAGCATGGTTAGGTTATATTACGCAAATTGTGCTTGAAAAATGACAATAGATTAGTATTTCGCGTCTTAAGTCTATCTAACGCGTCGTTCCAATTACCTAAGCATAGTTAGGTTATATTATGCAAAGTGTGCTCGAAAAGTGACGCTTGTTTAGTATGTCGCGTCGTCGTCTCGATTACTATGCTTATGTCGCGTCACAAGTCTCTCTAATGGGTCGTTCCGATTACCTAAGAATTGTTAGGTTATATTATGCAAAGTGTGCGTGAAAAGTAATAATTGATTAGTATGTCGCGTCTCAAGTCTCTCTTGCGCGTCGTTTTGATTATCTAAGCATGGTTAGGTCATATTACGCTAAGATTGCGTGAAAAGTGACGCTAGATTAGTATGTCGCGTCTCAAGTCTCTTTAACGCGTCGTTCCGATTATCCAAGAATGGGTAGGTTATATTATTCAAAGTTTGCGAGAAAAGTAACGCTAGATTAGTATGTCGCGTCTCAAGTTTCTTTAACGCGTCGTTTCGATTACCTAAGCATGGTTAGGTTTTATTACGCAAGGTGTGCGTGAAAAGTGACGCTAGATTAGCATGTCGCGTCTCAAGGCTCTTTAATGCGTGGTTCCGATTATTTAAGCACGGTTAGGTTATATTATGCAAAGTTTGCATGAAAAGTGACTCTATATTAGTATGTCGCATCTCAAGTCTCTTTAACGCGTTGTTTTGATTAACATGCTTATGTCGTGTCACAAATCTCTCTAACTCGTCGTTTCGATTACCTAAGCATGGTTACGTTATAGTACGCAAAATGTGCGTGAAAAGTAACAATAGATTAGTATGTCGTGTCTCAAGTCTCTTTTACGCGTCGTTCCGATTACCTAACCATGGTAAGGTTATATTACGCAAAATGTGCGTGAAAAGTGACTATAGATTAGTATGTCGCATATCAAGTCTATTTAATGCGTCTTTCCGATTACCTAAACATGGTTAGGTTATATTAAGAAAAGTGTGCGTGAAAAGTGACTCTAGATTAGTATGTCGTCTCTCAAGTCTCTCTAACTCATCGATTCGATTTCCTAAGCATGGTTCAGTTACATTAGGCAAGGTGTGCGTGAAAAGTAACGTTAGATTAGTATGTCGCGTCTCAAGTCTCTTTAACGCGTCGTTTCAACTACCATGTTTATGTCGCGTAACATATCTCTCTAACGGGTCGTTCCGATTACCTAAGCAAGGTTAGGTTATATAATGCAAAGTGTGAGTGAAAAATAATAATAGATTAGTATGTCGCGACTCAATTCTCTCTAACGCATCGTTCCGATTATCCAAGCATGGTTAGGTTATATTACGCAAAGTGTACGTGAAAAGTAACGGTAGATTAGTTTGTCGCGTCTTAAGTCTCTTTAACGCGTCGTTCCCATTACCCAAGATACGCAAAGAGTGCGTGAAAAGTGATGCTAGATTAGTATGTCTTGTCTCAAGTCTCTTTAACGCGTTGTTCCGATTACCCAAGAATGGTTAGGTTATTGTATGCATAGTTTGCGAAACAAATAACGCTAGATTAGTATATCGCATATCAAGTCTCTTTAACGCATCGTTCCAATTACCTAAGCATGCTTAGGTTATATTATGCAAAGTCTGCGTGAAAAGTGACGCTAGATTAGTATGTTTTGTCTTAACTCTCTTTAACGCGTCGTTTCGATTACCATGCTTATCTCGCGTCACAAGTCTCTTTAACGAGTCGTTCCGATTACCCAAGCATTGTAGGTTTATATTATGCAAAGCGTCAGTGAAAAGTGACGCTAGATTAGTATGTCGCGTCTCAAGTCTCTTTAACGCGTCGTTCTGATTTCCTAGGCACGGTTAGGTTATATTACGCAAAGTGTGTGTAACAAGTGACGCTAGATTACTATGGCGTGTCTCAAGTCTCCTTAACACGTCGTATTGATTACCATGCTTATGTTGCGTCACAAGTCTCTCTAACGCGTCGTTCCGATTACCTAAGCATGGTTAAGTTATATTACGCAAAGTGTGCGTGACAAATGACAGTAGATTAGTATGTCGCGTCTCAAGTCTATTTAACGTGTCGTTCCAATTACTAAGCATGGTTAGGTTATATTATGCAAAGTGTGCGTGAAAAATGACAATAGATTAGTATGTCGCGTCTTAAATCTCTCTAACGTGTCGTTCCGACTACTTAAGCATACTTTGGTTATAGTAGGCAATATGTGCGTGAAAAGTAACAATAGATTAGTATGTCGTGTCTCAAGTCTCTTTAACGCGTCGTTCCGATTACCTAAACATGGATAGGTTATATTACGCAAAGTGTGCGTAAAAGGTGACGCTAGATTAGAATGTCGCGTCTCAATTCTCTTTAACGAGTTGTTCCGATTACCTAAGCATGGTTAGGTTATATTACGCAAAGCGTGCATGAAAAGTGACGCTAGATTAGTATGTCGCATCTCAAGTCTCTTTAATGCGTCATTCTGATTACCTACGCATGGTTAGGTTATAAAACGCAAAGTGTGCGTAAAAAGTGACGCTAGAGTAGTATGCCGCGTCTTAATTCTATCTAACGCGTCGTTTCGATTACCTAAGCATGTTTAGGTTATATTATGCAAAGGCTGCGTGAAAAGTGACGCTAGATTAGTATGTCGCGTCTCAAGGCTCTTTAACGCGTCGTTCGGATCGCCTATGCTTGGCTAGGTTATATTACGCAAAGCGTGAGTGAAAAGTGACGATAGATTAGTATGTCGCGTCTCAAGTCTCTTTAACGCGTCGTTCCGATTTCCAAAGCATGGTTACGTCATATTACGCGAAGTGTGCGTAAAAAGTGACGCTAGATTAATATAGCGCGTCTCAAGTATCTTTAACACGTCGTTTTGATTACCATGCTTATGTCGCGTCACAAGTCTCTCTAACGAGTCGTTCCGATTACCTAAGCATGGTTAGGTTATATTACGCAAAGTGTGCGTGAAAAATGACAATAGATTAGTATGTCGCGTCTTAAGTCTCTCTAACGCGTCGTTCGGATTACCTAAGCATGCTTAGGCTATCGTATGCAAAATGTGCATGATAAGTAACAATAGATTAGTATGTCGCGTCTCATGTCTCTTTAACGCGTCGTTATATTATTCAAAGTTTGCGAGAAAAGTAACGCTAGATTAGTATGTGGCGTCTCAAGTCTCTTTAACGCGTCGTTCCGATTACCTAAGCATGGTTAAGTTCTATTATGCAAGGTGTGCGTGAAAAGTGACGCTAGATTAGTATGTCGCGTCTCAAGGCTCTTTAATGTGTCGTTCCGATTATTTAAGCATGGTTAGGTTATAATATGCAAAGTGTGCATGAAAAGTGACGCTAGATTAGTATGTCGCGTCTCAAGTCTCTTGTTCCGATTGCCTAATCATGGTTAGGTTATATTACGCAAAGTGTGCGTAAAAAGTGACGCTAGACTAGTATGACGCGTCTTAATTCTATCTAACGCGTTGTTCCGATTAACTGAGCATGTTTAGATTATATTATGCAAAGTCTGCATGAAACGTAACGCTAGATTAGTATGTTCCGTCTCAAGTCACTTTAACGCATTTCGATTACTATGATTATCTCGCGTCACAAGTCTCTTTAACGCGTCGTTCCGATTACCTAAGCATGGTTAGGTTTTATTACGCAAGTTGAGTGTGAAAAGTAACGCTAGATTAGTATGTCCTGTCTTAAGGCTCTTTAACCCGTTGTTCTGATTACCTAAGTATGGTTAGGTTATATTACGTAAAGCGTGAGTGAAAAGTGACGCTAGATTAGTATGTCGCGTCTCAAATCTCTATAACTCGTCGTTCCGATTTCCTAAGCATGGTTAAGGTTATATTACGCAAAGTGTGCGTAAAAAGTGACGCTAGATTAATATGGCGCATCTCAAGTCTCTTTAACGCGTCGTTTCGATTACCATGCTTATGTCGAGTCAACAGTCTCTCTAACGCGTCGTATTGATTACCTAAGTATGGTTATTTTATATTATGCAAAGTGTGCGTGAAAATGGACATTATATTAGTATGTCGCTTCTCAAGGCTCTAAAAGTGACGCTAGATTAGTAGGTTTCGTCTCAAGTCTCTTTATTGCGTCGTTTCGATTATCATGCATATATCGCGTCACAAGTCTCTCTAACGCGTCGTTCCGATTACCTAAGCACGGTTAGGTTATATTACGCAAAGTGTGCGTGAAAAGTGACGCTAGATTAGTATATCGCGTCTTAATTCTCTTTAAAGAGTTGTTCCGATTACCTAAGAATAGTTAGGTTATATTACGCAAAGCATGCGTGAAAAGTGACGCTAGATTAGTATGCTGCTTCTCAATTCTCTTTAACGCGTTGTTCCGATTTCCTAAGCATGGTTAGTTTATATTACGCAAAGCGTGCATGAAAAGTGACACTAGATTAGTACGATTACCTAAGCATGGTTAGGTTATATTACGCAAAGTGTGCGTGAAAAGTGACGCTAGATAAGTATGTCGCGCACAAGTCTCTTTAACGCGTCGTTCCGTTTACCTAAGCATGGTTAGGTTATATTACGCAAAGAGTGCGTGAAAAGTGACGCTAGATTAGTATGTCGCTTATCAATTCTCTTTAACGCGTTGTTCCGATTACCTAAGCATGGTTAGGTTATATTACGCAAAGCGTGCGTGAAAAGTGACGCTAGATTAGTATGTCGCGTCTCAATTCTGTTTAACGCGTCGTTCCGATTACCTAAGCATGGTTAGGTTATATTACGCAAAGTGTGCGTGAAAAGTGACGCTAGATAAGTATGTCGCACACAAGTATCTTTAACACGTCGTTCCGTTTACCTAAGCATGGTTAGGTTATATTACGCAAAGAGTGCGTGAAAATTGACGCCAGATAAGTATGTCGCGTCACAAGTCTCTTTTACGCGTGTTTCCAATTACCTAAGCATGGTTAGGTTATATTAAAACAAAGAGTGAGTGAAAAGTGATGCTAGATTAGTTTGTCATGTCTCAAGTCTGTTTAACGCGTCATTCCGAATACCAAAGCATTATTAGTTTATATTACGCAAAGTGTGGGTGAAAAGTGACGCTAGATAAGTATGTCGCGTCACAAGTCTGTTTAACGTGTCGTTGCGATTACCTAAGCATAGTTAGGTTATATTACGCAAAGTGTGCGTGAAAAGTGACGCTAGATAAGTATGTCGCGTCACAAGTCTCTTTAACGCCTAGTTCCGATTACCTAAGCATGATTAGGTTATATTACGCAAAGTGTGCTTAAAAAGTGACGCTAGATTAGTATGGCGTCTCTCAAGTCTATTTAACGCGTCGTTTCAATTACCATGCTTATGTCGCGTCACAAGTCTTTCTAACGCGTCATTCTGATTACCTAAGTATGATTATATTACGCAAAGTGTGCGTGAAAAGTGACGCTAGATTAGTATGTCGCGTCTCAAGTCTCTTGTTCCGATTGCCTAATCATGGTTAGGTTATATTACGCAAAGTGTGCGTAAAAAGTGACGCTAGACTAGTATGACGCGTCTTAATTCTATCTAACGCGTTGTTCCGATTAACTGAGCATGTTTAGATTATATTATGCAAAGTGTGGGTGAAAAGTGACGCTAGATAAAAATGTCGCGTCTCAAGTCTGTTTAACGCGTTGTTCCGATTACCTAAGCATGGTTTGGCTATATTACGCAAAGTGTGCGTGAGAAAAGACGCTAGATAAGTATGTTGCGTCACAAGTCTCTTTAACGCGTTGTTCCGAATACCAAAGCATTGTTAGTTTATATTACGCAAAGTGTGGGTGAAAAGTGACGCTAGATAAGTATGTCGCGTCACAAGTCTGTTTAACGCGTCGTTGCGATTACCTAAGCATGGTTAGGTTATATTACGCAAAGTGTGCGTGAAAAGTGACGCTAGATAAGTATGTCGCGTCACAAGTCTCTTTAACGCCTAGTTCCGATTACCTAAGCATGATTAGGTTATATTACGCAAAGTGTGCGTAGAAAGTGACGCTAGATTAGTATGGCGTGTTTCAAGTCTCTTTAATGCATCCGTTCGATTACCATGCTTATTTGCGTCACAAGTCTCTCTAACGCGTCGTTCCGATTACCTATGCATGGTTAGGTTATATTACGCAAAGTGTGCTTAAAAAGTGACGCTAGATTAGTATGGCGTCTCTCAAGTCTATTTAACGCGTCGTTTCAATTACCATGCTTATGTCGCGTCACAAGTCTTTCTAACGCGTCATTCTGATTACCTAAGCATGGTTATATTACGCAAAGTGTGCGTGAAAAGTGACGCTAGATTAGTATGTTTCGTCTCAATTCTCTTTAACGAGTTGTTGCGATTACCTAAGAATGGTTAGGTTACATTACGCAAATCATGCGTGAAAACTGACGCTAGATTTGTATGCCGCTTCTAAATCCTCTTTAACGTGTTGTTTTGATTACCTAAGCATGGTTAGGTTATATTACGCAAAGCGTGCGTGAAATGTGACGCTAGATAAGAATGTCGCGTCTCAAGTCTGTTTAACGCGTTGTTCCGATTACCTAAGCATGGTTTGGCTATATTACGCAAAGTGTGCGTGAAAAAAGACGCTAGATAAGTATGTTGCGTCACAAGTCTCTTTAACGCGTCGAACCGATTACCTAAGCATGGTTAGGTTATACTATGCAAAGTGTGCTTAAAAATATACGCTAGAATAGTATGGCGCCTCCCAAGTCTATTTAACGCGACGTTTCGATTACCATGCTTATGTCGCCTCACAAGTCTCTCTAACGCGTTTATTTTACGCAAAGTGTGCGTGAAAAGTGACGCTAGATTAGTATGTCGCGTCTCAATTCTCTTTAACTCGTTGTTGCGATTACCTAAGCATGGTTAGGTTATATTACGCAAAGTGTGCGTGAAAAGTGACGCTAGATAAGTATGTCGCGTCACAAGTCTCTTTAACGCCTAGTTCCGATTACCTAAGCATGATTAGGTTATATTACGCAAAGTGTGCGTAAAAAGTGACGCTAGATTAGTATGGCTCGTTTCAAGTCTCTTTAATGCATCCGTTCGATTACCATGCTTATTCGCGTCACAAGTCTCTCTAACGCGTCGTTCTGATTACCTATTCATGGTTGGGTTATAGTACGAAAAATGTGCTTGAAAAGTAACAATAGATTAGTATGTCGCATCTCAAGTCTCTTTTACGCGTCATTCCGATTACCTAAGCATGGTTAGGTTATATTTCGCAAAGTGTGCGTGAAAAGTGACAATAGATTACTATGTCGCGTATCAAGTCTAATTAACGCGTTGTTTGATTACCTAAGCATGGTTAGGTTATATTACGCAATGTGTGCGTATAAAGTGACGGTAGATTAGTATGTCGCTTCTCATGTCTCTTTAACGCGTCGTTCCGATTACCTAAGCATGGTGAGGTTATATTACACAAAGTGTGCGTGAGAATTGACGCTAGATAAGTATGTCGCGTCACAAGTCTCTTTAACGCGTGTTTCCGATTACCTAAGCATGGTTAGGTTATATTACACAAAGAGTGCGTGAAAAGTGACGCTAGATTAGTTTGTCGTGTCTCAAGTCTGTTTGACGCGTCGTTCCGAATACCAAAGCATGGTTTGGTTATATTACGCAAAGTGTCGGTGAAAAGTGACTCTAGATAAGTATGTCTCGTCACATGTCTCTTTAACGCGTCATTCCGATTACCTAAGCATGGTTAGGTTATATTACGCAAAGTGTGCGTGAAAAGTGACGCTAGATAAGTATGTCGCGTCACAAGTCTCTCTAACGCGTCGTTCCGATTACCTAAGCATGGTTAGGTTATATTACGCAAAGTGTGCGTAAAAAGTGACGCTAGATTAGTATGGCGTCTCTCAAGTCTATTTAACGCGTCGTTTCGATTACCATGCTTATGTCGCGTCACAAGTCTTTCTAACGCGTCATTCTGATTACCTAAGCATGGTTAGGTTATATTACGCAAAGTGTGCGTGAAAAGTGACGCTAGATTAGTATGTTTCGTCTCAATTCTCTTTAACGAGTTGTTGCGATTACCTAAGAATGGTTAGGTTATATTACGCAAAGCATGCGTAAAAACTGACGCTAGATTAGTATTCCGCTTCTAATCCTCTTTAACGCGTTGTTCTGATTACCTAAGCATGGTTAGGTTAAATTACGCAAAGCGTGCGTAAAATGTGACGCTAGATAAGAATGTCGCATCTCAAGTCTGTTTAACGCGTCTTTGCGATTACCTACGCATGGTTTGGTTATATTACGCAAAGTGTGCGTGAAAAGTGACGCTAGATAAGTATATTGCATCACAAGTCTCTTTAATGCGTCGATCCGATTACCTAAGCATGGTTAGGTTATATTACGCAAAGTGTGCATAAAAATTTATGCTAGAATAGTATGGCGCCTCTCAAGTCTATTTAACGCGTCGTTTCGATTACCATGCTTATGTCGACTCACAAGTCTCTCTAACGCGTTTCTATTACGCAAAGTGTGCGTGAAAAGTGACGCTAGATTAGTATGTCGCGTCTCAATTCTCTTTAACTCGTTGTTGCGATTACCTAAGCATGGTTAGGTTATATTACGCAAAGTGTGCGTGAAAAGTGACGCTAGATAACTATGTCGCGTCATAAGTGTATTTAACGCCTAGTTCCGATTACCTAAGCATGATTAGGTTATATTACGCAAAGTGTGAGTAAAAAGTGACGCTAGATTAGTATGGCGCGTTTCAAGTCTCTTTAATGCATCCGTTCGATTACCATGCTTATTCGCGTCACAAGTCTCTCTAACGCGTCGTTCTGATTACCTATTTATGGTTGGGTTTTAGTACGAAAAATGTGCTTGAAAAGTAACAATGGATTAGTATGTCGCATCTCAAGTGTCTTTTACGCGTCATTCTGATTACCTAAGCATGGTTAGGTTATATTACGCAAAGTGTGCGTGAAAAGTGACAATAGATTACTATGTCGCGTATCAAGTCTAATTAACGCGTCGTTTGATTACCTAAGCATGGTTAGGTTATATTACGCAAAGTGTGCGTAAAAAGTGACGTTAGATTAGTATGTCGCTTCTCAAGTCTCTTTAACGCGTCGTTCCGATTACCTAAGCATGGTTAGGTTATATTACGCAATGTGTGAGTAAAAAATGACGCTAGATTAGTATGGTGCGTCTCAAGTCTATTTAACGCGTCGTTTCGGTTACCATGCTTATGTCGCGTCAAAAGTCTCTCTAACGCGTCGTTCTGATTATCTAAGCATGGTTAGGTTATATTACGCAAAGTATGCGTTAGAAGTGATGCTAGATTAGTATGTCGCGTCTCAATTCTCTTTCTTGCGTTGTTCCGATTACCTAAGCATGGTTTGGTTATATTTATGCAAAGCGTGCATGAAAAGTGACGCTAGATTAGTATGTCGCGTCTCAAGTTTGTTTAACGCGTTGTTCTGATTACCTCGAAGCATGTTTAGGTTATATTACGCAAAGTGTGTGTGAAACGTAACGCCAGATAGGTATGTCGCATCACAAGTCTCTTTAACGCCTAGTTCCGATTACCTAAGCATGGTTAGGTTATATATTGCGCAAAGAGTGCGTAAAAAGTGACGCTAGATTAGTATGTCGTGTCTCGAGTCTGTTTAGTGCGTCGTTCCGATTACCTAAGCATGGTTAAGTTATATTACGCAAAGTGTGCGTGAAAAGTGACGCTAGATAAGTATGTCGCGTCACAAGTCTCTTTAATGCGTCGTTCCAATTACCTAAGCATGGTTAGGTTATATTACGCAAAGAGTGCGTGAAAAGTAACGCTAGATTAGTTTGTCGTGTCTCAAGTGTGTTTAACGCGTCGTTCGGATTACCTAAGCATGGTTAGGTTATATTACGCAAAGCGTGCGTGAAAAGTGACGCTAGATAAGTATGTTGCGTCTCAATTCTCTTTAACGCGTTGTTTCGATTGCCTAAGCATGGTTTGGTTATATTACGCAAAGCGTGCGTGAAAAGTGACGCTAGATTAGTATATCACGTCTCAAGTCTCGATAACGTGTCGATCCGATTACCTAAGCATGGTTAGGTTATATTACGCAAAGCGTGCGTGAAAAGTGACGCTAGATTAGTATGTCGCGTCTCAAGTCTCTATAACGCGTCCTTCCGATTTCCTAAGCATGGTTAGGTTATATTATGCGAAGTGTGCGTAAAAAGTGACGCTAGATTAGTATGGCGCGTCTCAAGTCTCTTTAACGCGTCGTTTCGATTACCTAAGCATGTATAGGTTATATTACATAAGGTGTGCGTCAAAAGTGATATTAGGTTAGTATGTCGCGTTGCAAGCCTCTTTATCGCATCGTTTCAATTACCATGCTTATGTCGCGTCACAAGTCTCTCTAACACGCCATTCATGGTTAGGTTATATTACACAAAGTGTGCGTGAAAAGTAACAATAGATTAGTATGTCGCGTCTCAAGTCTCTTTAACGCGTCGTTCCGATTACCTAAGCATGGTTAGGTTATATTAGGAAAAGTGTGCGTGAAAAGTGACGCTAGATTAGTATGTTGCGTCTCAATTCTCTTTATCGCGTTGTTCAAATTATCTAAGCATGGTTAGGTTATAATACACAAAGTTTACTTGAAAAGTGACGCTAGATTAGTATGTCGTGTCTCAAGTCTCTTTAACGCGTTGTTCCGATTACCAAAGCATGGTTAGGTTATATTAGGCAAAGTGTGCGTGAAAAATGACGCTAGATTAGTATGTCGCGTCTCAAGTCTCTTTAACGCGTCGTTCCGATTACCTAAGCATGTCTAGGCTATATTACGCAAGGTGTGCATGAAAAGTGACGATAGATTAGTATGTCGCGTCTCAAGGCTCTTTAACACGTCGTTCCGATTACAAAAGCATGGTTAGGATTAAGCAAAGTGTGCATGAAAAGTGATGCTAGATAAGTATGTCGCGTCTCAAGTGTCTTTAACGCGTCATTCCTATTACCTAAGCATGGTTAGGTTATATTATGCAAAGTGTGCGTAAATAGTGATCCTAGATTAGTAAGTCGTGTCTCAATTCTCTTTAACGCGTTGTTCCGATTACCTAAGCATGATTAGGTTATATTACACAAAGCGTGCGTGAAAAGTGATGCTAGATTAGTATGTCGCGTCTCAAGTCTGTTTAACGCGTCCTTTCCGATTACCTAAGCATGGTTAGGTTATATTACGCAAATTGTGCGTAAAAAGTGACGCTAGATTAGTATAGCGCGTCTCAAGTCTCTTTAACGCGTCGTTTTGATTACTATGCTTATGTCGCGTCACAAGTCTCTCTAATAAGTTGTTCCCATTACCTAAGCAAGCAAAGGGTGCGAGACAAGTGACGCTAGATTAGTATGTCGCGTATCAATTCTCCTTAATGCGCTCTTTCGGTTACCTAAGCATGGTTAGGTTTTATTACGCAAAGCGTGCGTGAATAGTGACGCTAGATTAGTATGTCGCGTCTCAAGTCTATTGAAGGCGTCGTTCCGATTACCTAAGCATGGTTAGGTTATATTACACAAAATGTGCGTGAAAAGTGACGCTAGATAAGTATGTCGCGTCACAAGTCTCTTAAATGCGTCGTTCCAATTACCTAAGCATGGTTAGGTTTTATATTACGCAAAGAGTGCGTGAAAAGTGACGCTAGATTACTATGTCGCGTGTCAAGTCTCTTTAACGCGTTGTTCCGATAACCCAAGAATTGTTAGGTTATAATACGCAAAGTGTGCAAGAAAAGTAAAGGTAGATTGGTATGTTGTGTCTCATTGCCTCTCAAATCTCTTTAACGCGTCGTTCCGATTACCTAAGCATGTTAGGTTATATTACCCAAAGTGCGCGCGTTATTAGTGACGCTAGATTATTATATCGCGTCTCAAGTCTCTTTAACGTGTTGTTCCGATTACCTAAGCATGATTAGGTTATATAACGCAAAGTGTGCGTTAAAAGTGACGCTGTATTAGTAGTATATCGCGTCACAAGTCTCTTTAACGCGTCGTTCCGATTAACTATGCATGGTTAGGTTATATTATGCAAAGTGTGCGTGGAAAGTGACGCTAGATAAGTATGTCGAGTCACAAGTCTCTTTAACGCGTCGTTCCGATTACCTAAGCATGGTTAGAATAGATTACGCAAAGTTTGCGTGAAAAGTAATGCTAGATTAGTATGTCGTCGCGTAACAAGTATCTTTAACGAGTCGTTCCGATTAATTACCTAGGCATGGTTAGGTTATATAACGCAAAGTGTGCGTTACAAGTGACGCTAGATTAGTAGTATGTCGCGTCCCAAGTCTCATTAACGCGTCATTCCGATTACCTAAGCATGGTTAGTTTATATATGCGAAGTGTGCGTTAAAAGTGACGCTACTTTATTATGTCGCATAACAAGTCTCTTTAACGCGTCGTTTCAATTACCTATGCATGGCTAGGTTATATTATGCAAAGTGTGCGTGAAAAGTGACACTAGATCAATATGTCGCGTCACAAATCTCTTTAACGCATCGTTCCGATTTTCTAATCATGGTTAGATTATATAACGCAAAGTGTGCGTTAAAAGTAACGCTAGACTCGTAGTATGTCGCGTCACAAGTCTCTTAAACGCGTCGTTCCGATTACCTAAGCATGGTTAGATTACATTACACAAAGTGTGCGTATAAATTGATGCTAGATTAGTATGTCGCGTCACAAGTCTATTTGACGCGTCGTTCCGATTGCCTAAGCATGGTTAGATTATATTACGCAAAGTGTGCGTTAAAATTGACGCTAGATTAGTATGTCGCGTCGCAAGTCTCTTTAATGCGTCGTTCTGATTACCTAACCATCGTTAGGTTATATTACACAAAATGTGCAATAAAGCGACGCTAGATGTTGCGTCACAAGTCTCTTTAACGCTTCGTTTCAATTACCTATACATGGTTAGGTTATATTATGCAAAGTGTGCATGAAATGTGACGCTAGATAAGTATGTCGCCTCACAAGTCTCTTTAACGCTTCGTTCCGATTACCTAAGCATGGCTAGGTTATAGAACGCAAAAGTGTGCGTTAATAGTGACGGTAGATTAATAGTCTATCGCGTAACAAGTCTCTTTAGCGCGTCGTTCCGATTACATAAGCATGGTTAGATTATATTATGCAAAGTGAGCGTGAAAAGTGATGCATGATTAGTATGTCGCGTCACAAGTCTCTTAAACGCGTCGTTCAAATTACCTAAGCATGCTTATGTTATATTACGCAAAGTGCGCGTGAAAAGTCACGCTCGATAAGTTTGTCGCGTCACAAGTGTCTTTAACGCGTCGTTCCGATTACCTAAGCATGGTTAGGTTATATTATGCAAAGTGTGCGTGAAAATTGACGCTAGATAAGTATGTCGCCTCACAAGTCTCTTTAACGCATCGGTTCGATTACCTAATCCATGGTTAGGTTATATAACGCAAAGTGTGCATTAATAGTGACGCTAGATTAGTAGTCTTTCGCATTACAAGTCTCTGTAACGCGTCGTTCTGATTACCTAAGCATGGTTAGTTTATATTGCGCATAGTAAGCGTGAAAAGTGATGCAAGATTAGTATGTCGAGTCACAAGTCTCTTATACGCGTCGTTCCAATTACCTAAGCATGGACATGTTATATTACGCAAAGTGTGCGTAAAAAAGTGATGCTAGATAAGTATGTCGCTTCACAAGTCTTATTGACGCGTTGTTCTGATTACCTAAGCATGGTTAGATTATATAACGCAAAGTGTGCGTTAAAAGTGACACTAGATTAGTAGTATGTCGCATCACAAGTTTTTTCAACGTATCGTTCCGATTACCTAAGCATGGTTAGATTATATTACACAAAGTGTGCGTGAAAAGTGATACTAGATTAGTATGTCGCGTCACAAGTCTCTTTAGCGCGTCGTTCCGATTACCTAAGCATGGTTAGTTTATGTTACGCAAAGTGTGCATGAAAAGTGATGCTAGATAAGTATGTCGCCTCACAAGTCTCTTTAACGCGTCATTTCGATTACCTAAGCATGGCTAGGTTATATAACGCAAAGTGTGCGTTAATTGTGACGCTATATTAGTATGTCGTGTCTCAAGTCTCTTTAATACTTTGTGCCGATTACCTAAGCATGGTTAGGTTATATTACGCAAAGTCTACTTTAAAAGTGATGCTAGATTAGTGGTATGTCGCGCGACAAGTCTCTTTAACTCGTCGTTCCGATTACCTAAGCATGGTTAGTTTATGTTACGCAAAGTGTGCATGAAAAGTGATGCTAGATAAGTATGTCGCCTCACAAGTCTCTTTAACGCGTCATTTTGATTACCTAAGCATGGTTAGGTTATATAACGCAAAGTGTGCGTTAATAGTGACGCTATATTAGTATGTCGTGCCTCAAGAGTCTCTTTATCAAGTCGTGCCGATTACCTAAGCATGGTTAGGTTATATTACGCAAAGTCTGCGTTAAAAGTGATGCTAGATTAGTGGTATGTCGCGCCACAAGTCTCTTTAGGCCATCGTTCCGATTACCTAAGAATGGTTAGTTTATGTTACGCAAAGTGTGCATGAAAAGTGATGCTAGATAAGTATGTGGCCTCACAAGTCTCTTTAATCCGTCATTTCGATTACCTAAGCATGGCTAGGTTATATAACGCAAAGTGTGCGTTAATTGTGACGCTATATTAGTATGTCGTGTCTCAAGTCTCTTTAATACTTTGTGCCGATTACCTAAGCATGGTTAGGTTATATTACGCAAAGTCTACTTTTAAAAGTGATGCTAGATTAGTGGTATGTCGCGCGACAAGTCTCTTTAACTCGTCGTTCCGATTACCTAAGCATGGTTAGTTTATGTTACGCAAAGTGTGCATGAAAAGTGATGCTAGATAAGTATGTCGCCTCACAAGTCTCTTTAACGCGTCATTTCGATTACCTAAGCATGGTTAGGTTATATAACGCAAAGTGTGCGTTAATAGTGACGCTATATGAGTATGTCGTGTCTAAAGTCTCTTTAACGCGTCGTGCCGTTTACCTAAGCATGGTTAGGTTATATTACGCAAAGTCTGCGTTAAAAGTGATGCTAGATAATCGGAACGACGCATTAAAGAGACTTGAGACACGACAAAATAACCTAGCGTCACTTTTGACACACACTTTGTGTAATAACCAAACCATGCTTAGGTAATTGAAACGACGCGTTAAAAACATTTGAGACGTGACATACTAATCTAGCATCACTTTTCACGCACACTTTGTGTAATATATAACCTAACCATGCTTAGGTAATCAGAACGACGCAACATACTAATCTATAGTCATTTTTCACGCACACTTTGCATAATATAACCTAACCATGCTTAGGTAATCAGAACGACGCGTTAAAATAGACTTGTGACGCGACATACTAATCTAGCGTCAATTTTAACACACACTTTGCGTAATATAATCTAACCATGCTTAGGCAATCGGAACGACGCGTCAAATAGACTTGAGACGCGACATACTAATCTAGCATCAGTTTATACGCACACTTTGCGTAATGTAATCTAACCATGCTTAGGTAATCGGAACAACGCGTTAAAGAGACTTGTGACGCGAGATAAGCATGGTAATCGAAACGACGCTTTAAAGAAACTTGTGACGCGACATACTAATCTATCGTTACTTTTCACGCACACTTTTCGTAATATAACCTGGCCATTCATTGGTAATAGAAAGACGCGTTAAAGAGACTTGAGACATGACATACTAATCTAGCGTCACTTTTCGCGCACACTTTGCAAAATATAACCTAACCATGCGTAGGAAATCAAAACGACGCATTAAAGAGCCTTGAGACGCGACATACTAACCTAGCGTCACTTTTGACAGACACTTTGCGTAATATAAGCTAACCATGCTTAGTTAATCGAAACGACGCGTTAAAAAGACTTGATACGTGACATACTAATCTAGCGTCACTGATCTATTGTCATTTTTCACGCACACTTTGCGTAATATAACCTAACCATGCATAGGTAATCGGAACGACTCAATAAATAGACTTGGACGCGACATACTAATCAATTGTCATTTTTCAGGGACATTTTACGTAATATAACCTAAACATACTTAGGTAATTGGAACAACGCGTTAAAGATACTTGAGACGCAACATACTAATCTAGCGTCACTTTTCACGCACACTTTGCGTAATATAACCTAACCATGCTTAAATAATCGGAATAACGGGTTAGAGAGACTTGTGACGCGACATAATCATGGTAATCAAAACGACGCATGGAAGAGACTTGAGACACGCTAAACTAATCCAGTGTCACTTTTGACGCACACTATGCGTAACATAACCTAACGATGCTTTGGAAATCGAAACGGCGCGTTAGAGAGAGCTTAGACGCGACATACTAATCTAGCGTCACTTTTCACGCACATTTTTAGTAATATAACCTAACCAGGCTTAGTTAATCGGAAAAACGCGTTAAAGAGAATTGAGACGCGACACACTAATCTAGCGTCACTTTTCACGTACACTTTGCGTAATATAACCTAACCATGGTTAGTTAATTGCAACAACGCGTTAAATCGACTTGAGACACGACATACTAATTTATTATTACTTTTCGCGCACACTTTGCATAATATAACCTAACCATGCTTAAGAGACTTGTGACGCGACATAAGCATGGTAATCGAAACGACGCGTTAAAGAGACTTGAGACACGACATACTAATCTAGCGTCATTTTTCACGCACACTTTTCATAATATAACCTAACCATTCTTGAGTAATCGGAACGATGCGTTAAAGAGACTTGAGATGCGACATACTAATCCTGCGTAACTTTTCACGCACTCTTTGCGTATTATAACCTAACCATGCTTAGGTAATCGAAATGACGCATTAAAGAGCCTTGAAACGCGACATACTAATCTAGCGTCACACTTTTCACACGTATAACCTAAAAATGCTTACCTAATCAGAACGACGCGTTAAAGAAACTTGAGACGCAACATACTAATCTAGCGTTACTTTTCACGCACACTTTGCGTAATATAACCTAACCATTCTTGGGTAATCAAAACAAAGCGTTAAAGAGACTTGAAACGCGACATACTAATCTAGCGTCACATTTCACGCACTCTTTGCGTAATATAACCTAACCATGCTTCGATAATCGTAACATAGCGATAAAGAGAATTGAGACGCAACATACTAATCTAGCGTCAGTTTCACACACACTTTTCATAATATAACCTAACCGTGCATAGGTAATCGAAACGACGCGTTAAATAGACTTGAGACGCGACATATTAATCAATTATCACTTTTCACGTGCACTTTTCGTAATATAACCTAACCATGCTTATGTAATCGGAACGATGCGTTAAAGAGACTTGAGACATGACATACTAATCTATTGTTACTTTTCACGTACACCTTGCCGAATATACCCTAACCATGCTTAGGTTATCGGAACGACGCGTTAGAGAGACTTGCGACGCGACATAAGCATGGTAATCAAAATGACGCGTTAAAGAGACTTGAGAGACGCCATACTAATCTAGCGTCACTTTTTACGCACACTTTGCGTAATATAACCTAACTATGCTTAGGTAATCGGAACAACGCGTTAAAGAGACTTGAGACGCGAGATACTAATCTAGCGTCACGTTTTACGCACACTTTGCCTAAATATAACTTAACCATGCTTAGGTAATCGGAACGACGCCTTGAAAAGCCTTGAGACGCGACATACTAATCTACCGTCACTTTTCACGCAAACCTTGCGTAATATAACCTGACCATGCATACGTAATCGAAACGACGCGTTAAATAGACTTGAGACGCGACATACTAATCTAGCTTCACTTTTTACGCACACCTTGCGTAATATAACCTAGCCATGCTTAGGTAATCGGAACGACGCGTTAAAAAGCCTTGAGACGCGACATACTAATCTAGCGTCACATTCACGCACACCTTGCATAATATAAGCTAAGCATGCATAGGTAATCCGAACGACGCGTTAAAGAGACTTGAGACGCGACATACTAATTTAGTGTCACTTTTCACGCACACTTTGCGTAGTATAACCTAACCATTGTTAGGTAATCGAAATGACGTGTTAATAAAGAGAATTGAGACGCGACATACTAATCTAGCATCATTTTTCACGCACACTTTGCGTAATATAACCTTACCATGCTTAGGTAATCGGAACGACGAGTTAAAGAGCCTTGAGACGCGACATATTAATATAGCGTCACTTTTCACGCACACCTTGCATAATATAACCTAACAATGCTTAGGTAATCACAATGACGCTTTAAAGAGACTTGAGACGCGACATACTAATCTAGCGTCACTTTTCACGCACACTTTGCGTAATATAACCTAACCATTCTTAGGTAATAAAAACGACGCGTTAAAGAGACTTGAGACGCGATATACTAATCTAGCATCACTTTTAACGCACACCTTGCGTAATATAACCTAACCATGCTTAGAAAATATAAACAACGCGTTAAAGAGACTTGAGACGTGACATACTAATCTAGCGTCACTTTTCTCGCACACTTTGCGTAATATAACCTAACCATTGTTAGGTAATCGAAACGACGTGTTAAAGAGACCTTAGATGCGACATACTAATCTAGTGTCACTTTTCACGCACTCTTTGCGTGATATAACCTGACCATGCTTAGGTAATCTGAATGACTCGTTAAAGAGACTTTAGACGCGACATACTAATATCTATTGTTACTTTTCACGGACACTTTGCGTAATATAACCTAACCATGCTTAGGTAATCGGAACGACGTGTTAGAGAGACTTGTTACGCGACATAAGCATGGTAATCGAAACGACGCATTAAAGAGACTTAAAACACGACATACTAATCTACTGTCTCTTTTCACGCACACTTAGCGTAATATAATATAACCATGCTTAGTTAATCGGAACGACGCGTTAAATAGAATTGATACTCGACATACTAATCTATTTTCATTTTTCGCCCACACTTTGCGTAATATAACCTAACCATGCTTAGGTAATTTGAACGTCCCGTTAAATAGAATTGAGACGCGACATACTAATCTATTGTCATTTTTCACGCACACGTTGCGTAATATAACCTAACCATGCTTAGGTATTCGGAAAGATGCGTTAGAGAGACTTGTGACGCGACATAGGCATGGTAATCGGAACGACGTGTTAAAGAGACTTGTGACACAAGATACTACTCTAATGTCACTTTTTACACACACTTTTTGTAATATAACCTAACCATGCTTAGTTAATCGGTACAACGCGTTAAAGAGAATTGAGACGCGACATACTAATCTAGCGACACTTTTCACGCACACTTTGCGTAATATAACCTAACCATGGTTAGGTAATTGCAACGGAGCGTTAAATTTACTTGAGACACGACATACTAATTTATTATTACTTTTCACGTACACTTTGTGTAATATAATCTAACCATGATTAGGTAATCGTAACGACGCGTTAGAGAAACTTGTAACGCGACATAAGCATGGTAATCGAAACGACGCATTAAAGAGACTTGAGACACGACATACTAATCTAGCGTCACTTTTCAGGCACACGTTGCGTAATATAAACCTAACCAAGATTAGGTACTCGGAACGATGCGTTAAAGAGCCTTGAGACGCGACATGCTAATCTAGCGTCACTTTTCACGCACACCTTGCGTAATAGAACCTAACCATGCTTAGCTAATTAGAACAACTCATTAAAGAGACTTGAGAAGCGACATACTAATCTAGCTTCACTTTTCACGCACAACTTGCGTAATGTAACCTAGCCATGCTTAGGTAATCGGAACGACGCGTTAAAAAGCCTTGAGACGCGACATACTAATCTAGCATCACTTCCACGCAAGCCTTGCGTAATATAAGCTAACCATGCTTAGGTAATCCGAATGACGCGTTAAAGAGACTTGAGACGCGACACAATAATTTATTGTCACTTTTCACGCACACTTTGCGTAATATAACCTAACCATTGTTAGGTAATCGAAACAACGTGTTAAAGAGATTTGAGACGCGGCATTCTAATCTAGCGTCATTTATCACACACTCTTTACGCAATATAACCTAACCATGCTTAGGTAATCGGAACAACTTCTGAAAGAGACTTTAGATGCGACATACTAATTTGTTGTTACTTTTCACGCACACTTTGCGTAATATAACCTAACCATGCTTAGGTATTCGGAACGACGCGTTAGAGAGACTTGGGAAGCGGCATAAGCATGGTAATCGAAAGGACGCGTCAAAGAGACTTGAAACGGGACATACTAATCTAGCGTCACGTTTAACTCACACTTTGCGTAATATAACCTAACCTTGCTTAGGTAATCAGAACGAGGCGTTAAAGAGACTTGAGACGCGTATACCTAATCTAGTGTCACTTTTTTCGCACACTTTGTGTAATATAACCTAACCATGCTCAGGAATTAGGAACAACGCGTTAGAGAGACTTGACACGCGACATACTAATCTAGCGTCATTTTTCTTGAACACTTTGCGTAATATAACCTGACCATGCTTAGGTAATCGAAAGACGTGTTACAGAGACATGAGACGCGTATACTAATATAGTGTCACTTTTTTTTGCACACTTTGCGTAATATAACCTAACCATGCTTAGGAAATAGGAACAACGCGTTAGAGAGACTTGACACGCGACATACTAATCTAGCGTCACTTTTCTTGAACACTTTGCGTAATATAACCTAACCATACTTATATAATTCTAACGATGCGTTAATGAGACTTGTGACACGAGATAAGCATGGTAATCGAAACGATGCATTAAAGAGACTTGAGACGCGACATACTAATCTAGCGTCCCTTTTCACGCACATTTTTCGTAATATAACCTAACCATGCTTATTTAATCGGAAAAACGCGTTAAAGAGAATTTAGACGCGACACACTAATCTAGCGTCCCTTTTCACGTACACTTTGCGTAATATAACCTAACCATGGTTAGTTAATTGCAACAACGCGTTAAATCGACTTGAGACACGACATACTAATTTATTATTACTTTTCGCGCTCACTTTGCGTAATATAACCTAACCATGCTTAGGTAATCAGAAAGACGCGTTAGAGAGACTTGTGCCGTGACATAAGCATGGTAATCCAAACGACGCGTTAAAGAGACTTGAGACACGACGTAGTAATCTAGCGTCATTTTTCACGCACACTTTTCATAATATAACCTAACCATTCTTGGGTAATCGTAACGACGCGTTAGAGAAACTTGTGACGCGACATAAGCATGGTAATCGAAACGAAACATTAAAGAGACTTGAGACACGACATACTAATCTAGCGTCACTTTTCATGCACACGTTGCGTAATATAAACCTAACCATGCGTAGGTACTCGGAACGATGCGTTAAAGAGCCTTGAGACGCGACATGCTAGTCTAGCGTCACTTTTCACGCACACCTTGCGTAATAGAACCTAACCATGCTTAGCTAATCAGAACGACTTGTTAAAGAGACTTGAGACGCGACATCCTAATCTAGCTTCACTTTTCACGCACACCTTGCGTAATGTAACCTAGCCATGCTTAGGTAATCGGAACGACGCTTTAAAAAGCCTTGAGACGCGACATACTAATCTAGCATCACTTCCACGCAAGCCTTGCATAATATAAGCTAACCATGCTTAGGTAATCCGAACGACGCGTTAAAGAGACTTGAGACGCGACACACTAATTTATTGTCACTTTTCACGCACACTTTGCGTAATATAACCTAACCATTGTTAGGTAATCGAAACGACGTGTTTAAGAGACTTGAGACGCGACATACTAATCTAGCGTCATTTATCACACACTCTTTACGTAATATAACCAAACCATGCTTAGGTAATCGGAACAACTCCTTAAAGAGACTTTAGATGCGACATACTAATTTGTTGTTACTTTTTATGCACACTTTGCGTAATATAACCTTACCATGCTTAGGTATTTGGAAGGGAGCGTTAAATTTACTTGAGACACGACATACTAATTTATTATTGCTTTTGACGTACACTTTGTGTAATATAATCTAACCATGATTAGGAAATCGTAACGACGCGTTAGAGAAACTTGTAACGCGACATAAGCATGGTAATCGAAACGACGCATTAAAGAGACTTGAGACCCGACATACTAATCTAGCGTCACTTTTCAGGCACACGTTGCGTAATATAAACCTAACCAAGATTACGTACTCGGAACGATGCGTTAAAGAGCCTTGAGACGCGACATGCTAATCTAGCGTCACTTTTCACGCACACCTTGTGTAATAGAACCTAACCATGCTTAGCTAATTAGAACAACTCATTAAAGAGACTTGAGAAGCGACATACTAATCTAGCTTCACTTTTCACGCACACCTTGCGTAATGTAACCTAGCCATGCTTAGGTAATCGGAACGACGCGTTAAAAAGCCTTGAGACGCGACATACTAATCTAGCATCACTTCCACGCAAGCCTTGCGTAATATAAGCTAACCATGCTTAGGTAATCCGAATGACGCGTTAAAGAGACTTGAGACGCGACACAATAATTTATTGTCACTTTTCACGCACACTTTGCGTAATATAACCTAACCATTGTTAGGTAATCGAAACGACATGTTAAAGAGACTTGAGACGCGACATACTAATCTAGCGTCATTTATCACACACTCTTTACGTAATATAACCTAACCATGCTTAGGTTATCGGAACAACTTCTGAAAGAGACTTTAGATGCGACATACTAATTGTTACTTTTCACGCACACTTTGCGTAATATAACCTAACCATGCTTAGGTATTCGGAACGACGCGTTAGAGAGACTTGTGACGCGACATAAGCATGGTAATCGAAACGACGCGTCAAAGAGACTTGAAACGGGACATACTAATCTAGCGTCACGTTTTACGCACACTTTGCGTAATATAACCTAACCTTGCTTAGGTAATCAGAACGAGGCGTTAAAGAGACTTGAGACGCGTATACCTAATCTAGTGTCACTTTTTTTCGCACACTTTACGTAATATAACCTAACCATGCTCAGGAATTAGGAACAACGCGTTAGAGAGACTTGACACGCGACATACTAATCTAGCGTCACTTTTCTTGAACACTTTGCGTAATATAACCTGACCATGCTTAGGTAATCGAAAGACGTGTTACAGAGACATGAGACGCGTATACTAATATAGTGTCACTTTTTTTTTGCACACTTTGCGTAATATAACCTAACCATGCTTAGGAAATAGGAACAACGCGTTAGAGAGACTTG
Source organism: Mercurialis annua (assembly GCF_937616625.2). Lineage (NCBI taxonomy): Eukaryota > Viridiplantae > Streptophyta > Magnoliopsida > Malpighiales > Euphorbiaceae > Mercurialis > Mercurialis annua. The sequence goes on from NC_065571.1 coordinate 34,620,506, forward strand.
ACACGCGACATACTAATCTAGCGTCACTTTTCTTGAACACTATGCGTAATATAACCTAACCATACTTATATAATTCCAACGATGCGTTAATGAGACTTGTGACACGAGATAAGCATGGTAATCGAAACGATGCATTAAAGAGACTTGAGACGCGACATACTAATCTAGCGTCACTTTTCACGCACATTTTTCGTAATATAACCTAACCATGCTTAGTTAATCGGAAAAACGCGTTAAAGAGAATTTAGACGCGACACACTAATCTAGCGTCCCTTTTCACGTACACTTTGCGTAATATAACCTAACCATGGTTAGTTAATTGCAACAACGCGTTAAATCGACTTGAGACACGACATACTAATTTATTATTACTTTTCGCGCTCACTTTGCGTAATATAACCTAACCATGCTTAGGTAATCAGAAAGACGCGTTAGAGAGACTTGTGCCGTGACATAAGCATGGTAATCCAAACGACGCGTTAAAGAGACTTGAGACACGACGTAGTAATCTAGCGTCATTTTTCATGCACACTTTTCATAATATAACCTAACCATTCTTGGGTAATCGTAACGACGCGTTAGAGAAACTTGTGACGCGACATAAGCATGGTAATCGAAACGAAACATTAAAGAGACTTGAGACACGACATACTAATCTAGCGTCACTTTTCATGCACACGTTGCGTAATATAAACCTAACCATGCGTAGGTACTCGGAACGATGCGTTAAAGAGCCTTGAGACGCGACATGCTAGTCTAGCGTCACTTTTCACGCACACCTTGCGTAATAGAACCTAACCATGCTTAGCTAATCAGAACGACTTGTTAAAGAGACTTGAGACGCGACATCCTAATCTAGCTTCACTTTTCACGCACACCTTGCGTAATGTAACCTAGCCATGCTTAGGTAATCGGAACGACGCTTTAAAAAGCCTTGAGACGCGACATACTAATCTAGCATCACTTCCACGCAAGCCTTGCATAATATAAGCTAACCATGCTTAGGTAATCCGAACGACGCGTTAAAGAGACTTGAGATGCGACACACTAATTTATTGTCACTTTTCACGCACACTTTGCGTAATATAACCTAACCATTGTTAGGTAATCGAAACGACGTGTTTAAGAGACTTGAGACGCGACATACTAATCTAGCGTCATTTATCACACACTCTTTACGTAATATAACCAAACCATGCTTAGGTAATCGGAACAACTCCTTAAAGAGACTTTAGATGCGACATACTAATTTGTTGTTACTTTTTATGCACACTTTGCGTAATATAACCTTACCATGCTTAGGTATTTGGAAGGACGCATTAGAGAGACTTGTGACGCGACATAAGCATGGTAATCGAAACGACGCGTTAAAGAGACTTGAAACGGGACATACTAATCTAGCGTCACGTTTAACGCACACTTTTGCGTAATATAACCTAACCTTGCTTAGGTAATCAGAACGAGGCGTTAAAGAGACTTGAGACGCGTAATACTAATCTAGTGTCACTTTTTTCGCACACTTTGTGTAATATAACCTAACCATGCTTAGAAAATAGGAACAACGCGTTAGAGAGACTTGACACGCGACATACTAATCTAGCGTCACTTTTCTTGAACACTTTACGTAATATAACCTACCATGCTTAGGTAATCGAAAGACACGTTACAGAGACATGAGACGCGTAATACTAATATAGTGTCACTTGTTTTGCACACTTTGCGTAATATAACCTAACCATGCTTAGGAAATAGGAACAACGCGTTAGAGAGACTTGACACGCGACATACTAATCTAGCGTCACTTTTCTTGAACACTTTGCGTAATATAACCTAACCATACTTATATAATTGTAACGACGCGTTAAAGAGACTTGTGACGCGAGATAAGCATGGTAATCGAAACGACGCATTAAAGAGACTTGAGACGCGACATACTAATCTAGCGTCACTTTTCACGCACATTTTTCGTAATATAACCTAACCATGCTTAGTTAATCGGAAAAACGCGTTAAAGAGAATTGAGACGCGTCACACTAATCTAGCGTCACTTTTCACGTACACTTTGCGTAATATAACCTAACCATGGTTAGTTAATTGCAACAACGCGTTAAATCGACTTTAGACACGACATACTAATTTATTATTACTTTTCGCGCTCACTTTGCGTAATATAACCTAACCATGCTTAGGTAATCGGAAAGACGCGTTAGAGAGACTTGTGACGCGACATAAGCATGGTAATCGAAACGACGCGTTAAAGAGACTTGAGACACGACATACTAATCTAGCGTCATTTTTCACGCACACTTTTCATAATATAACCTAACCATTCTTGGGTAAGAGACTTGAGATGCGACATACTAATCTGGCGTTACTTTTCTCGAACACTTTGCGTATTATAACCTAACCATGCTTGGGTAATCAAAACAAAGCGTTAATGAATTTTTTAACGCGACATACTAATCTAGCGTCACATTTCACGTACTCTTTGCGTAATATAACCTAACCATGCTTCGATAATCGTAACAACGCGATAAAGAGAATTGAGACGCAACATACTAATCTAGCGTCAGTTTCACGCACACTTTTCATAATATAACCTAACCGTGCATAGGTAATCGAAACGACGCGTTAAATAGACTTGAGACGCGACATACTAATCTATTATCACTTTTCACGCACACTTTTCATAATATAACCTAACCATGCTTATGTAATCGGAATGACGCGTTAAAGAGACTTGAGACACGACATACTAATCTATTGTTACTTTTCACGCACACCTTGCCGATTATAACCTAATCATGCTTAGGTAATCGGAACGACGCGTTAGAGAGACTTGTGACGCGACATAAGTATGGTAATCAAAGCGACGCGTTAAAGAGACTTGAGAGACGCCATACTAATCTAGCGTCACTTTTTACGCACACTTTGCATAATATAACCTAACTATGCTTAGGTAATCGGAACAACGCGTTAAAGAGACTTAAGACGCGAGATACTAATCTAGCGTCACGTTTTACGCACACTTTGCCTAATATAACTTAACCATACATAGGTAATCGGAACGACGCCTTGAAAAGCCTTGAGACGCGACATACTAATCTACCGTCACTTTTCACGCACACCTTGCGTAATATAACCTGACCATGCTTACGTAATCGAAACGACGCGTTAAATATAATTGAGACGCGACATACTAAATTTATTGTCATTTTGCACGCACAATTTGCGTAATATAACCTCACCATGCATAGGTAATTGGAAGGACGCGTTAGAGAGACTTGTGATGTGAGATAAGCATGGTAATCGAGACGACACGTTAAAGAGACTTGAGACGTGCCCTATTAATCTAGCATCACTTTTCACGCACACTTTGTGTAATATAACCTAACCATGCTTAGGTAATCGGAATGACGCGTTAAACAGACTTGAGATGCGACATACTAATCTAGCGTCACTTTTCACGCAGGCTTTGCGTAATATAAGCTAACCATGCTTAGGTAATCGGAACGACTCGTTAGAGAGACTTATTACGCGACATAAGCATGGTAATCGAATCGACGCGTTAAAGAGATTTGAGATGCGCCATACTAATCTAGCGTCACTTATTACGCACACTTTGTGTAATATAACATAACCATGCTTAGGTAACTGGAACGTCGCGTTAGAGAGACTTGTGACGCGACATAAGCATGGTAAATTAAATGACGCGTTAAAGTGACTTGAGACGCGCCATATTAATCTAACGTCACTTTTCACGCACACTTTGCATAATGTAACCTAACCATGCTTAGGTAATCGGAACGACACGTTAAATAGACTTGAGATACTAATCTATTGTTACTTTTCACGCATACTTTTTGTAATATAACCAAACCATGCTTAGGTAATCGGAACGACGCGATAAAGAGACTTGAGACGCGACATGCTAAGCTAGCGTAACTTTTCTCGCACACTTTGTGTAATATAACCTAACCATTCTTGGGTAATCGTAACGACGCGTTAAAGAGACTTGAGTCGCGACATACTAATCATGCGGCACTTTTCACGCACTCTCTGCGTAATATAACCTATTCATGCTTAGGTAATCAGAACGACGCATTAAAGAGCCTTGAGATGCGACATACTAATCAAGCGTCACATTTCACGCACACCTTGCGTAATATAACGTAACCATGCTTAGCTAATCGGAACGACGCGTTAAAAAGACTTGAGATGTGACATACTAATCTAGCGTTACTTTTCTCGCACACTTTGCGTAATATAACCTAACTATTCTTGGGTAACCGGAACGACACGTTCAAGAGACTTGAGACGCGACATACTAATTTAGCGTCACTTTTCACGCACACTTTGCGTAATATAATCTAACGATGCTTAGGTAATCGGAACGACGCGTTAAAGAGAACGAGACATACATATCTAGCGTCACATTTCACGCACACTTTGCATAATATAACCTAACCATGCTTAGGTAATCAGAACGACGGGTTCAAGAGACTTGAGACGCGACAAACTAATCTAGCGTCACTTTTCAAGCACACTTTGTTTATTATAACCTAACCATGCTTAGATAATCGGAACAACGCGATAAATAGAATTAAGGCGCAACATACTAATCTAGCGTCAGTTTTCATGCACACTTTTCATAATATATAACCAAACCATGCATAGGTAATCGGAACTACGCGTTAAATTGACTTGAGACACGACATACTAATCTATTATCACTTTTCACGCACACTTTTCCAAATATAACCTACCCATGCTTAGCTAATCGGAACGACGCGTTAAAGGGACTTGAGACACGACATACTAATCTATTGTTTCTTTTCACGCACACCTTGCGTAATATAAACTGGCCATTGTAATCGGAACGACGCGTTAGAAAGACTTGTGACGCGACATACACGACATATAGCGTCACTTTTAACCTATACTTTGCTTAATATAACCTAACCATTCTTGGGTAATTAGAATGACGCGTTCAAGAGACTTGAGACGCGAAATACTAATCTAGCATCACTTTTCACGCATACCTTGCGTAATATAACCTAACCATGCTTAGGTAATCGGAACGACGTGTTAAAGAGACTTGAGACGCAACATACTAATCTAGCCTTACTTTTCTCGCAAACTTTGCGTAATATAACCTAACCATGCTTAGGTAATCGGAACGACGCGTAAAAGAGACTTGAGACGCAACATACTAATCTAGCCTTACTTTTCTCGCACACTTTACGTAATATAACCTAACCATTTTTGGGTAATCGTAATGACGCGTTAAAGAGACTTGAATTGTGACATACTAATCCTGCGTCACTTTTGACGCAGTTTTTGCATAATACAACCTAACCATACTTAGGTAATTGGAACGACGCATTAAAAAGCCTTGAGATGTGACTTACTAATCTAGCGTCACTTTTCACTCACATCTTGCGTAATATAACCTAACCATGCTTAGCTAATCGGAACGACGCAGTAAAGGGACTTGAGACGCAACATACTAATCTAGCATTACTTTTCTCGCACATATAACCTAACTATTCTTGGGTAATAGGAACGACGCGTTAAAGAGACTTGAGTCGCGACATACTAATTCTAGCGTCACTTTTCACGCACGCTTTGCGTAATATAACCAAACCATGCTTAGGTAATTGGTACGACTCGTTAAAGAGAATTGAGACGCGACATACTACTAATCTAGCGTCACTTTTCACGAACCTTTTGCGTAATATAACCTAAACATGTTTAGGTAATCGGAATGACGCGTTAGAGAGACTTGTTACGCGACATAAGAATGGTAATCGAATCGACGCGTTAAAGAGACTTGAGATGCGCCATACTAATCTAGGGACACTTTTTATGCACACTTTTCGTAATATAACCTAACCATGCCTAGGTAATCGGAACAACGCGTTAAAGAGAATTGAGACGTGACATACTAATCTAGCGTCACTTTTCACGCACAATTTGCGTAATATAACACAACCATGCTTAGGTAATCGGAACAACGCGTTAAACATACTTGACACGCGACATACTAATCTAGCGTCACTTTTCACGCACGCTTTGCATAATATAACCTAACCATGCTTAGATAATCGGAACGACGCGTTAACGAGACTTGAGACGCAACATACTAATCTAGCGTTACTTTTCTCGCACACTTTGCGTAATATAACCTAATCATTCTTGGGTAATCGGAACGACGCGTGAAAGAGACTTGAGACGCGACATACTAATCTAGCGTCACTTTTCACGCACTCTTTGTGTAATACAACCTAACCATGCTTAGGTAATCGGAACGACGCGTTAAAGAGAACGCGACATACTTATCTAGCGTACGCACACTTTGCGAAATATAACCTAACAATGCTAAAGGTAATTGGAACGACGCGTTAAATAGACTTGTGACAGGACATACTAATCTAGCGTCACTTTTCACGCACGCTTTGCGTAATATAATAACCATGCTTAGGTTATCGGAACGACGCGTTAAAGAGAATTGAGACGCGACATACGTATCTAGCGTCACTTTTCACACACCCTTGGCATAATATAACCTAACCATGCTTAGGTAATCGGAATGACGTGTTAGATAGACTTGTTACGCGACATAAGCATGGTAACCGAATCTACGCGTTAAAGAGACTTGAGATGCGCTATACTAATCTAACGTCACTTTTTATGCACACTTTGCGAAATATAACCTAACCATGCTTAGGTTATCGGAACAACGTGTTAATGAGAATTGAGACGTGACATACTATTCTAGCATTACTTTTCACTCACACTTTGTGTAATATAACCCAACCATGCATAAGTAATCGGAACGACGCGTTAAACAAACTTGACACGTGACATACTAATCTAGCGTAAATTTTCACGCATGCTTTGCTTAATATAACCTAACCATGCTTAGGTAATCGGAACAACACATTAAAGAGAATTGAGACGCTACATACTAATCTAGCTTCACTTTTCATATATCCTTTGCGTAATATAACCTTACTATGCTTAGGTAATTGGAACGACGCGTTAGAGAGACTTGTGACACGACATAAGCATGGTAATTTAAACAACGCATTAAAGAGAATTTAGACTCGACATACTAATCTAGTGTCACTTTTGACCTAAACTTTGCATAATATAACCAAACCATGCTTAGGTAATCGGAACGATGCATTAAAGAGCCTTGAGACGCGGCATACTAATCTAGCGTCACTTTTCACATACACCTTGCGTAATATAACCTAAGCATGCTTAGGTAATCGAAACGACGCATTAAACAGGCTTGAGACGCGACATACTAAGCTATCATAACTTTTCTCGCACACTTTGCGTAATATAACCTAACCATTCTTGGGTAATCGGAAAGACAAATTAAAGAGACTTGAGACGCGACATATTAATCCTGCGTCACTTTTCACGCACTCTTTGCGTAATATAACCTAACCATGCTTAGGTAATCGGAACAGCGTATTAAAGAGATTTGAGACGCAACATACTAATCTAGCGTTACTTTTCACGCACACCTTGCGTAATATAACCTAACCATGCTTAACTAATCGGAACGACGCGTTAAAGAGACTTGAGATGGACATACTAATGTAGCGTTACTTTTCTCGCACACTTTGCGTAATATAACCTAACCATTCTTGGGTAATAGGAACGACGCGTTAAAGAGACTTGAGACGCGACATACAAATCTAGCGTCACTTTTCAAGCACTCTTTGCGTAGTATAATCTAACCATGCTTAGGTAATCGGAACGACGCGTTAAACAGACTTGAGACGCGACATACTAATCTAGCGTCACTTTTCACGCACGCTTTGCATAATATAACCTAACCATGCTTAGGTAATCGGAACAACGCGTTAAAGAGAATTGAGACGCGACATACTAATCTAGCGTCACTTTTCACGCACCCTTTGCGTAATATAACCTAACCATGCATAGGTAATCGGAACGACGCGTTAGAGAGACTTGTTATGCGATATAAGCATAGTAATCGAATCGACGCGTGAAAGAGACTTGAGATGCACCATACTAATCTAGTGTCAGGTTATATTACTCAAAGTGTGTGTAAAAAGTGAAGCTAGATTAATATGGCGCGTCTCAAGTCTCTTTAACGCGTTGTTTCGATTACCATGCTTATGTCGCGTCACAAGTCTCTCTAACGCGTCATTCCGATTACCTAAGCATGGTTAGGTTATATTACGCAAACTGTGCGTGAAAAATGACAATAGATTAGTATGCCGCGTAGCAAGTTTATTTAACGCGTCGTTCTGATTACCTAAGCTCGGTTAGGGTATATTACGCAAAGTGTGCGTAAAAAAAGACGCTAGATTAGTATGTCGCGTCTCAATTCTCTTTAACGAGTTGTTCCGATTACCTAAGCATGGTTAGGCTATATTACGCAAAGTGTGCATGAAAAGTGACGCTAGATTAGTATGTCGCATCTCAAGTCTCTTTAACGCTTCGTTTCGATTACCTAAGCATTGTTAGGTTATATTACGCAAAGTGTGCGTAAAACGTGACGCTAGATTGGTATGGCGCGTCTTAAGTCTATTTAATACGTCGTTCCCATTACCTAAGCATGGTTAGGTTATATTATGCAAAGTCTGCATGAAAAGTGACGCTAGATTAGTAAGTTTCGTCTCAAGTCTCTTTAACGAGTCGTTTCGATTACCATGCTTATCTCGCGTCACAAGTCTCATTAATGCGTCGTTCCGATTACCTAAGAATTGTAAGGTTTTATTACGCAAGATGTGCGTGAAAAGTGACGCTAGATTAGTATGTCGCGTCTCAAGGCTCTTTAACGCGTTGTTCCGATTACCTAAGCATGGTTAGGTTATATTACGCAATGCGTGCGTGAAAAGTGACGCTAGATTAGTATGTCGCATCTCAAGTCTCTTTAACGCGTCGTTCTGATTTCCTAAGCATGGTTAGGTTATATTACGCAAAGTGTGCGTAAACAGTGTCACTAGATTAATATGGCGCGTCTCAAGTGTCTTTAACGCGTCGTTTTTATTACCATGCTTATGTCGCGTCATAAGTCTCTCAAATGCGTTGTTCCGATTACCTAAGCATGCTTAGGTTATATTACGCAAAGTGTGCGTTGAAAATGACAGTAGATTAGTATGTCCCGTCTCTAGTCTATTTAACGCGTCGTTCTAATTACTTATGCATGGTTAGGTTATATTACGCAAAGTGTGCGTGAAAAATGACAATAGATTAGTATGTCGCGTATCAAGTCTATTTAACGCGTCGTTCCAATTACTTAAGCATGCTTAGGCTATATTATGCAAAGTGTGCGTGAAAAGTGACGCTTGTTTAGTATGTCGCATCATCGTTTCGATTACTATGCTTATGTCGCGTTACAAGTCTCTCTAATGGGTCTTTCCGATTCCCTAAGCATTGTTAGGTTATATTACGCAAAGTGTGCGTGAAAAGTAATAATAGATTAGTATGTCGCGTCTCAAGTCTCTCTTGCGCGTCGTTTCGATTATCTAAGCATGGTTAGGTCATATTATGCTAAGATTGCGTGAAAAGTGAAGCTAGATTAGTATGTCGCGTCTCAAGTCTCTTTAACGCGTCGTTCTGATTATCCAAGAATGGGTAGGTTATATTATTCAAAGTTTGCGAGAAAAGTAACGCTAGATTAGTATGTCGCGTCTCAAGTTTCTGTAACGCGTCGTTTCGATTACCTAAGCATGGTTAGGTTTTATTACGCAAGGTGTGCGTGAAAAGTGACGCTAGATTAGCATGTCGCGTCTCAAGGCTCTTTAATGCGTGGTTCCGATTATTTAAGCATGGTTAGGTTATATTATGCAAAGTTTGCGTGAAAAGTGACGCTATATTAGTATGTCGCATCTCAAGTCTCTTTAACGCGTTGTTTTGATTAACATGCTTATGTCGTGTCACAAATCTCTCTAACTCGTCGTTTCGATTACCTAAGCATGGTTACGTTATAGTACGCAAAATGTGCGTGAAAAGTAACAATAGATTAGTATGTCGTGTCTCAAGTCTCTTTTACGCGTCGTTCCGATTACCTAACCATGGTAAGGTTATATTACGCAAAGTGTGCGTGAAAAGTGACTATAGATTAGTATGTCGCATATCAAGTCTATTTAATGCGTCTTTCCGATTACCTAAGCATGGTTAGGTTATATTACGAAAAGTGTGCATGAAAAGTGACTCTAGATTAGTATGTCGTCTCTCAAGTCTCTATAACTCATCGATTTGAATTCCTAAGCATGGTTCAGTTACATTAGGCAAGGTGTGCGTGAAAAGTAACGTTAGATTAGTATGTCGCGTCTCAAGTCTCTTTAACGCGTCGTTTCAATTACCATGTTTATGTCGCGTCACAAGTCTCTCTAACGGGTCGTTCCGATTACCTAAGCAAGGTTAGGTTATATTATGCAAAGTGTGAGTGAAAAATAATAATAGATTAGTATGTCGCGACTCAATTCTCTTTAACGCATCGTTCCGATTATCCAAGCATGGTTAGGTTATATTACGCAAAGAGTACGTGAAAAGTGACGGTAGATTAGTATGTCGCGTCTTAAGTCTCTTTAACGCGTCGTTCCCATTACCCAAGATACGCAAAGAGTGCGTGAAAAGTGACGCTAGATTAGTATGTCTTGTCTCAAGTCTCTTTAACGCGTTGTTCCGATTACCCAAGAATGGTTAGGTTATTGTACGCATAGATTGCGTGAAAAGTGAAGCTAGATTATTATGTCGCGTCTCAAGTCTCTTTAACGCGTCGTTCTGATTATCCAAGAATGGGTAGGTTATGTTATTCAAAGTTTGCGAGAAAAGTAAAGCTAGATTAGTATGTCGCATCTCAAGTTTCTTTAACGCGTGGTTTCGATTACCTAAGCATGGTTAGGTTTTATTACGCAAGGTGTGCGTGAAAAGTGACGCTAGATTAGCATGTCGCGTCTCAAGGCTCTTTAATGCGTGGTTGCGATTATTTAAGCATGGTTAGGTTATATTATGCAAAGTTTGCGTGAAAAGTGACGCTATATTAGTATGTCACATCTCAAGTCTCTTTAACGCGTTGTTTTGATTAACATGCTTATGTCGTGTCACTAATCTCTCTAACTCATCGTTTCGATTACCTAAGCATGGTTACGTTATAGTACGCAAAATGTGCGTGAAAAGTAACAATAGATTAGTATGTCGTGTCTCAAGTCTCTTTTACGCGTCGTTCCGATTACCTAACCATGGTAAGGTTATATTACGCAAAGTGTGCGTGAAAAGTGACTATAGATTAGTATGTCGCATATCAAGTCTATTTAATGCGTCTTTCCGATTACCTAAGCATGGTTAGGTTATATTACGAAAAGTGTGCGTGAAAAGTGACTCTAGATTAGTATGTCGTCTCTCAAGTCTCTATAACTCATCGATTTGAATTCCTAAGCATGGTTCATTTACATTAGGCAAGGTGTGCGTGAAAAGTAATGTTAGATTAGTATGTCGCGTCTCAAGTCTCTTTAACGCGTCGTTTCAATTACCATGTTTATGTCGCGTCACAAGTCTCTCTAACGGGTCGTTCCGATTACCTAGGCAATGTTATGTTATATTATGCAAAGTGTGAGTGAAAAATAATAATAGATTAGTATGTCGCGACTCAATGCTCTTTAACGCATCGTTCCGATTATCCAAGCATGGTTAGGTTATATTACGCAAAGAGTACGTGAAAAGTGACGGTAGATTAGTATGCCGCGTCTTAAGTCTCTTAAACGCGTCGTTCCCAATACCCAAGATACGCAAAGAGTGCGTGAAAAGTGACGCTAGATTAGTATGTCTTGTCTCAAGTCTCTTTAACACGTTGTTCCGATTACCCAAGAATGGTTAGGTTATTGTACGCATAGATTGCGTGAAAAGTGAAGCTAGATTAGTATGTCGCGTCTCAAGTCTCTTTAACGCGTCGTTCTGATTATCCAAGAATGGGTAGGTTATATTATTTAAAGTTTGCGAGAAAAGTAAAGCTAGATTAGTATGTCGCGTCTCAAGTTTCTTTAACGCGTGGTTTCGATTACCTAAGCATGGTTAGGTTTTATTACGCAAGGTGTGCGTGAAAAGTGACGCTAGATTAGCATGTCGCGTCTCAAGGCTCTTTAATGCGTGGTTCCGATTATTTAAGCATGGTTAGGTTATATTATGCAAAGTTTGCGTGAAAAGTGACGCTATATTAGTATGTCGCATCTCAAGTCTCTTTAACGCGTTGTTTTGATTAACATGCTTATGTCGTGTCACAAATCTCTCTAACTCGTCGTTTCGATTACCTAAGCATGGTTACGTTATAGTACGCAAAATGTGCGTGAAAAGTAACAATAGATTAGTATGTCGTGTCTCAAGTCTCTTTTACGCGTCGTTCCGATTACCTAACCATGGTAAGGTTATATTACGCAAAGTGTGCGTGAAAAGTGACTATAGATTAGTATGTCGCATATCAAGTCTATTTAATGCGTCTTTCCGATTACCTAAGCATGGTTAGGTTATATTACAAAAAGTGTGCGTGAAAAGTGACTCTAGATTAGTATGTCGTCTCTCAAGTCTCTATAACTCATCGATTCAATTTCCTAAGCATGGTTCAGTTACATTAGGCAAGGTGTGCGTGAAAAGTAACGTTAGATTAGTATGTCGCGTCTCAAGTCTCTTTAACGCGTCGTTTCAATTACCATGTTTATGTCGCGTCACAAGTCTCTCTAACGGGTCGTTCCGATTACCTAAGTAAGGTTAGGTTATATTATGCAAAGTGTGAGTGAAAAATAATAATAGATTAGTATGTCGCGACTCAATTCTCTTTAACGCATCGTTCCGATTATCCAAGCATGGTTAGGTTATATTACGCAAAGAGTACGTGAAAAGTGACGGTAGATTAGTATGTCGCGTCTTAAGTCTCTTTAACGCGTCGTTCCCATTACCCAAGATACGCAAAGAGTGCGTGAAAAGTGACGCTAGATTAGTATGTCTTGTCTCAAGTCTCTTTAACGCGTTGTTCCGATTACCCAAGAATGGTTAGGTTATTGTACGCATAGATTGCGTGAAAAGTGAAGCTAGATTAGTATGTCGCGTCTCAAGTCTCTTTAACGCGTCGTTCTGATTATCCAAGAATGGGTAGGTTATATTATTCAAAGTTTGCGAGAAAAGTAAAGCTAGATTAGTATGTCGCGTCTCAAGTTTCTTTAACGCGTGGTTTCGATTACCTAAGCATGGTTTGGTTATATTACGCAAGGTGTGCGTGAAAAGTGACGCTAGATTAGCATGTCGCGTCTCAAGGCTCTTTAATGCGTGGTTCCGATTATTTAAGCATGGTTAGGTTATATTATGCAAAGTTTGCGTGAAAAGTGACGCTATATTAGTATGTCGCATCTCAAGTCTCTTTAACGCGTTGTTTTGATTAACATGCTTATGTCGTGTCACAAATCTCTCTAACTCGTCGTTTCGATTACCTAAGCATGGTTACGTTATAGTACGCAAAATGTGCGTGAAAAGTAACAATAGATTAGTATGTCGTGTCTCAAGTCTCTTTTACGCGTCGTTCCGATTACCTAACCATGGTAAGGTTATATTACGCAAAGTGTGCGTGAAAAGTGACTATAGATTAGTATGTCGCATATCAAGTCTATTTAATGCGTCTTTCCGATTACCTAAGCATGGTTAGGTTATATTACGAAAAGTGTGCGTGAAAAGTGACTCTAGATTAGTATGTCGTCTCTCAAGTCTCTATAACTCATCGATTTGAATTCCTAAGCATGGTTCATTTACATTAGGCAAGGTGTGCGTGAAAAGTAACGTTAGATTAGTATGTCGCGTCTCAAGTCTCTTTAACGCGTCGTTTCAATTACCATGTTTATGTCGCGTCACAAGTCTCTCTAACGGGTCGTTCCGATTACCTAGGCAATGTTATGTTATATTATGCAAAGTGTGAGTGAAAAATAATAATAGATTAGTATGTCGCGACTCAATGCTCTTTAACGCATCGTTCCGATTATCCAAGCATGGTTAGGTTATATTACGCAAAGAGTACGTGAAAAGTGACGGTAGATTAGTATGCCGCGTCTTAAGTCTCTTTAACGCGTCGTTCCCAATACCCAAGATACGCAAAGAGTGCGTGAAAAGTGACGCTAGATTAGTATGTCTTGTCTCAAGTCTCTTTAACACGTTGTTCCGATTACCCAAGAATGGTTAGGTTATTGTACGCATAGATTGCGTGAAAAGTGAAGCTAGATTAGTATGTCGCGTCTCAAGTCTCTTTAACGCGTCGTTCTGATTATCCAAGAATGGGTAGGTTATATTATTTAAAGTTTGCGAGAAAAGTAAAGCTAGATTAGTATGTCGCGTCTCAAGTTTCTTTAACGCGTGGTTTCGATTACCTAAGCATGGTTAGGTTTTATTACGCAAGGTGTGCGTGAAAAGTGACGCTAGATTAGCATGTCGCGTCTCAAGGCTCTTTAATGCGTGGTTCCGATTATTTAAGCATGGTTAGGTTATATTATGCAAAGTTTGCGTGAAAAGTGACGCTATATTAGTATGTCGCATCTCAAGTCTCTTTAACGCGTTGTTTTGATTAACATGCTTATGTCGTGTCACAAATCTCTCTAACTCGTCGTTTCGATTACCTAAGCATGGTTACGTTATAGTACGCAAAATGTGCGTGAAAAGTAACAATAGATTAGTATGTCGTGTCTCAAGTCTCTTTTACGCGTCGTTCCGATTACCTAACCATGGTAAGGTTATATTACGCAAAGTGTGCGTGAAAAGTGACTATAGATTAGTATGTCGCATATCAAGTCTATTTAATGCGTCTTTCCGATTACCTAAGCATGGTTAGGTTATATTACGAAAAGTGTGCGTGAAAAGTGACTCTAGATTAGTATGTCGTCTCTCAAGTCTCTCTAACTCATCGATTCAATTTCCTAAGCATGGTTCAGTTACATTAGGCAAGGTGTGCGTGAAAAGTAACGTTAGATTAGTATGTCGCGTCTCAAGTCTCTTTAACGCGTCGTTTCAATTACCATGTTTATGTCGCGTCACAAGTCTCTCTAACGGGTCGTTCCGATTACCTAAGTAAGGTTAGGTTATATTATGCAAAGTGTGAGTGAAAAATAATAATAGATTAGTATGTCGCGACTCAATTCTCTTTAACGCATCGTTCCGATTATCCAAGCATGGTTAGGTTATATTACGCAAAGAGTACGTGAAAAGTGACGGTAGATTAGTATGTCGCGTCTTAAGTCTCTTTAACGCGTCGTTCCCATTACCCAAGATACGCAAAGAGTGCGTGAAAAGTGACGCTAGATTAGTATGTTTTGTCTCAAGTCTCTTTAACGCGTCGTTTCGATTACCATATTTATCTCACGCCACAAGTCTCTTTAACGAGTCGTTCCGATTACCTAAGCATTGTAGGTTATATTATGCAAAGCGTCAGTGAAAAGTGACGCTAGATTAGTATGTCGCGTCTCAAGTCTCTTTAACGCGTCGTTCTGATTTCCTAAGCACGGCTAGGTTATATTACGCAAAGTGTGCGTAACAAGTGACGCTAGATTACTATGGCGTGTCTCAAGTCTCTTTAACACGTCGTTTTGATTACCATGCTTATGTTGCGTCACAAGTCTCTCTAACGCGTCGTTCTGATTACCTAAGCATGGGTAAGTTATATTACGCAAAGTGTGCGTGACAAATGACAATAGATTAGTATGTCGCGTCTCAAGTCTATTTAACGTGTCGTTCCAATTACTTTGCATGGTTAGGTTATATTATGCAAAGTGTGCGTGAAAAATGACAATAGATTAGTATGTCGCGTCTTAAATCTCTCTAACGTGTCGTTTCGATTACTTAAGCATACTTAGGTTATAGTACGCAAAATGTGCGTGAAAAGTAACAATAGATTAGTATGTCGTGTCTCAAGTCTCTTTAACGCGTCGTTCCAATTACCTAAGCATGGATAGGTTATATTACGCAAAGTGTGCGTAAAAGGTGACGCTAGATTAGAATGTCGCGTCTCAATTCTCTTTAACGAGTTGTTCCGATTACCTAAGCATGGTTAGGTTATATTACGCAAAGCGTGCATGAAAAGTGACGCTAGATTAGTATGTCGCATCTCAAGTCTCTTTAATGCGTCATTCTGATTACCTACGCATGGTTAGGTTATAAAACGCAAAGTGTGCGTAAAGAGTGACGCTAGAGTAGTATGCCGCGTCTTAATTCTTACCTAAGCATGTTTAGGTTATATTATGCAAAGGCTGCGTGAAAAGTAACGCTAGATTAGTATGTCGCGTCTCAAGGCTCTTTAACGCGTCGTTCCGATTGCCTAAACTTGGCTAGGTTATATTACGCAAAGCGTGAGTGAAAAGTGACGATAGATTAGTATGTCGCGTCTCAAGTCTCTTTAACGCGTCGTTCCGATTTCCAAAGCATGGTTAGGTTATATTACGCGAAGTGTGCGTAAAAAGTGACGCTAGATTAATATGGCGCGTCTCAAGTCTCTTTAACACGTCGTTTTGATTACCATGCTTATGTCGCGTCACAAGTCTCTCTAACGTGTCGTTCTGATTACCTAAGCATGGTTAGGTTATATTACGCAAAGTGTGTGTGAAAAATGACAATAGATTAGTATGTCGCGTCTTAAGTCTCTCTAACGCGTCGTTCCGATTACCTAAGCATGCTTAGGTTATCGTATGCAAAATGTGCGTGATAAGTAACAATAGATTAGTATGTCGCGTCTCAAGTCTCTTTAACGCGTCGTTATACGGGTTATTGATTCTAGGGGTCACTGTACTTTTCAAGAATTGCAAAATGGTGACTGAACTTCAAAACGTAACAAAATGGTTACTAAACTTTTAAATATGTGATTTCGGAAGATTTTTATGTGTTTTACGGTCAAATTATACATATGTAGTAATCAAATTTTGATTGTTTATGACAAATATTACCTTATATTTCATATATACACACAATCAACAAAAAATCGACTCGAAATATTTTTCTTCAGTGACCAAAAATCCTTCTATCTTAACATAAGCAAATAGTATAGTAACTTAAATGTTACGTTTTGAAGTTCGGTCACCATTTTGAAATTTTTAAAAAGTACAGTGACCTCCAAAATCAATTACCCTCGTTATACTATTCAAAGTTTGCGAGAAAAGTAACTCTAGATTAGTATGTGGCGTCTCAAGTCTCTTTAACGCGTCGTTCCGATTACCTAAGCATGGTTAGGTTTTATTACGCAAGGTGTGCGTGAAAAGTGACGCTAGATTAGTATGTCGCGTCTCAAGGCTCTTTAATGTGTCGTTCCGATTATTTAAGCATGGTTAGGTTATAATATGCAAAATGTGCATGAAAAGTGACGCTAGATTAGTATGTCGCGTCTCAAGTCTCTTGTTCCGATCGGCTAATCATGGTTTGGTTATATTACGCAAAGTGTTGTAAAAAGTGACACTAGACTAGTATGACGCGTCTTAATTCTATCTAACGCGTTGTTCCGATTAACTGAGCATGTTTAGATTATATTATGCAAAGTCTGCATGAAACGTAACGCTAGATTAGTATGTTCCGTCTCAAGTCACTTTAACGCGTCTTTTCGATTACTATGCTTATCTCGCGTCACAAGTCTCTTTAACGCGTCGTTCCGATTACCTAAGCATGGTTAGGTTTTATTACGCAAGGTGTGCGTGAAAAGTGACGCTAGATTAGTATGTCGCGTCTCAAGGCTCTTTAATGTGTCGTTCCGATTATTTAAGCATGGTTAGGTTATAATATGCAAAATGTGCATGAAAAGTGACGCTAGATTAGTATGTCGCGTCTCAAGTCTCTTGTTCCGATCGGCTAATCATGGTTTGGTTATATTACGCAAAGTGTGCGTAAAAAGTGACACTAGACTAGTATGACGCGTCTTAATTCTATCTAACGCGTTGTTCCGATTAACTGAGCATGTTTAGATTATATTATGCAAAGTCTGCATGAAACGTAACGCTAGATTAGTATGTTCCGTCTCAAGTCACTTTAACGCGTCTTTTCGATTACTATGCTTATCTCGCGTCACAAGTCTCTTTAACGCGTCGTTCCGATTATCTAAGCATGGTTAGGTTTTATTACGCAAGGTGAGTGTGAAAAGTGACGCTAGATTAGTATGTCCTGTCTTAAGGCTCTTTAACCCGTTGTTCCGATTACCTAAGAATGGTTAGGTTATATTACGTAAAGCGTAAGTGAAAAGTGACGCTAGATTACTATGTCGCGTCTCAAATCTCTATAACTCGTCGTTCCGATTTTCTAAGCATGGTTAGGGTTATATTACGCAAAGTGTGCGTAAAAAGTGACGCTAGATTAATATGGCGCATCTCAAGTCTCTTTAACGCGTCGTTTCGATTACCATGCTTATGTCGCGTCACCAGTCTCTCTAACGCGTCGTTTTGATTACCTAAGTATGGTTATTTTATATTATGCAAAGTGTGCGTGAAAATGGACATTAGATTAGTATGTCGCTTCTCAAGGCTCTAAAAGTGACGCTAGATTAGTATGTTTCGTCTCAAGTCTCTTTAATGCGTCGTTTCGATTGCCATGCATATATCGCGTCACAAGTCTCTCTAACGCGTCGTTCCGATTACCTAAGCACGGTTAGGTTATATTACGCAAAGTGTGCGTGAAAAGGGACGCTAGATTAGTATATCGCGTCTTAATTCTCTTTAAAGAGTTGTTCCGATTACCTAAGAATAGTTAGGTTATATTACGCAAAGCATGCGTGAAAAGTGACGCTAGATTAGTATGCCGCTTCTCAATTCTCTTTAACGCGTTGTTCCGATTACCTAAGCATGGTTAGGTTATATTACGCAAAGCGTGCATGAAAAGTGACGCTAGATTAGTACGATTACCTAAGCATGGTTAGGTTATATTACGCAAAGTGTGCGTGAAAAGTGACGCTAGATAAGTATGTCGCGCACAAGTCTCTTTAACTCGTCGTTCCGTTTACCTAAGCATGGTTAGGTTATATTACGCAAAGAGTGCGTGAAAAGTGACGCTAGATTAGTATGTCGCTTATCAATTCTCTTTAACGCGTTGTTCCGATTACCTAAGCATGGTTAGGTTATATTACGCAAAGCGTGCGTGAAAAGTGACGCTAGATTAGTATGTCGCGTCTCAATTCTGTTTAACGCGTCGTTCCGATTACCTAAGCATGGTTAGGTTATATTACGCAAAGTGTGCGTGAAAAGTGACGCTAGATAAGTATGTCGCGCACAAGTCTCTTTAACGCGTCGTTCCGTTTACCTAAGCATGGTTAGGTTATATTACGCAAAGAGTGCGTGAAAAGTGACGCTAGATTAGTATGTCGCGTCTCAATTCTGTTTAACGCGTCGTTCCGATTACCTAAGCATGGTGAGGTTATATTACACAAAGTGTGCGTGAAAATTGACGCTAGATAAGTATGTCGCGTCACAAGTCTCTTTAACGCGTATTTCCGATTACCTAAGCATGGTTAGGTTATATTAAACAAAGAGTGCGTGAAAAGTGATGCTAGATTAGTTTGTCGTGTCTCAAGTCTGTTTAACGCGTCGTTCCGAATACCAAAGCATGGTTAGGTTATATTACGCAAAGTGTGGGTGAAAAGTGACGCTAGATAAGTATGTCTCGTCACAAGTCTCTTTAACGCGTCGTTCCGATTACCTAAGCATGGTTAGGTTATATTATGCAAAGTGTGCGTGAAAAGTGACGCTAGATAAGTATGCCGCGTCACAAGTCTCTTTAATGCGTCGTTCCGATTACCTAAGCATGGTTTGGTTATATTACGCAAAGTGTGCTTAAAAAGTGACGCTAGATGAGTATGGCGTCTCTCAAGTCTATTTAACGCGTCGTTTCGATTACCATGCTTATGTCGCGTCACAAGTCTTTCTAACGCGTCATTCTGATTACCTAAGCATGGTTATATTACGCAAAGTGTGCGTGAAAAGTGACGCTAGATTAGTATGTTTCGTCTCAATTATCTTTAACGAGTTGTTGCGATTACCTAAGAATGGTTAGGTTACATTACGCAAAGCATGCGTGAAAACTGACGCTAGATTTGTATGCCGCTTCTAAATCCTCTTTAACGCATTGTTCCGATTACCTAAGCATGGTTAGGTTATATTACGCAAAGCGTGCGTGAAATGTGACGCTAGATAAGAATGCCGCGTCTCAAGTTTGTTTAACGCGTTGTTCCGATTACCTAAGCATGGTTTGGCTATATTACGCAAAGTGTGCGTGAAAAAAGACGCTAGATAAGTATGTTGCGTCACAAGTCTCTTTAACGCGTCGATCCGATTACCTAAGCATGGTTAGGTTATATTATGCAAAGTGTGCTTAAAAATTTACGCTAGAATAGTATGGCGCCTCTCAAGTCTATTTAACGCGACGTTTCGATTACCATGCTTATGTCGCCTCACAAGTCTCTCTAACGCGTCGTTCCGATTACTTAAGCATTGTTAGGTTTTATTACGCAAGGTGTGCGTGAAAAGTGACGCTAGATTAGTATGTCGCGTCTCGAGGCTATTTAATGTGTCGTTCCGATTATTTAAGCATGGTTAGGTTATAATATGCAAAATGTGCATGAAAAGTGACGCTAGATTAGTATGTCGCGTCTCAAGTCTCTTGTTCCGATCGGCTAATCATGGTTTGGTTATATTACGCAAAGTGTGCGTAAAAAATGACACTAGACTAGTATGACGCGTCTTAATTCTATCTAACGCGTTGTTCCGATTAACTGAGCATGTTTAGATTATATTATGCAAAGTCTGCATGAAACGTAACGCTAGATTAGTATGTTCCGTCTCAAGTCACTTTAACGCGTCTTTTCGATTACTATGCTTATCTCGCGTCACAAGTCTCTTTAACGCGTCGTTCCGATTACCTAAGCATGGTTAGGTTTTATTACGCAAGGTGAGTGTGAAAAGTGACGCTAGATTAGTATGTCCTGTCTTAAGGCTCTTTAACCCGTTGTTCCGATTACCTAAGAATGGTTAGGTTATATTACGTAAAGCGTGAGTGAAAAGTGACGCTAGATTAGTATGTCGCGTCTCAAATCTCTATAACTCGTCGTTCCGATTTCCTAAGCATGGTTAAGGTTATATTACGCAAAGTGTGCGTAAAAAGTGACGCTAGATTAATATGGCGCATCTCAAGTCTCTTTAACGCGTCGTTTCGATTACCATGCTTATGTCGCGTCACCAGTCTCTCTAACGCGTCGTTTTGATTACCTAAGTATGGTTATTTTATATTATGCAAAGTGTGCGTGAAAATGGACATTAGATTAGTATGTCGCTTCTCAAGGCTCTAAAAGTGACGCTAGATTAGTATGTTTCGTCTCAAGTCTCTTTAATGCGTCGTTTCGATTGCCATGCATATATCGCGTCACAAGTCTCTCTAACGCGTTGTTCCGATTACCTAAGCACGGTTAGGTTATATTACGCAAAGTGTGCGTGAAAAGTGATGCTAGATTAGTATATCGCGTCTTAATTCTCTTTAAAGAGTTGTTCCGATTACCTAAGAATAGTTAGGTTATATTACGCAAAGCATGCGTGAAAAGTGACGCTAGATTAGTATGCCGCTTCTCAATTCTCTTTAACGCGTTGTTCCGATTACCTAAGCATGGTTAGGTTATATTACGCAAAGCGTGCATGAAAAGTGACGCTAGATTAGTACGATTACCTAAGCATGGTTAGGTTATATTACGCAAAGTGTGCGTGAAAAGTGACGCTAGATAAGTATGTCGCGCACAAGTCTCTTTAACTCGTCGTTCCGTTTACCTAAGCATGGTTAGGTTATATTACGCAAAGAGTGCGTGAAAAGTGACGCTAGATTAGTATGTCGCTTATCAATTCTCTTTAACGCGTTGTTCCGATTACCTAAGCATGGTTAGGTTATATTACGCAAAGCGTGCGTGAAAAGTGACGCTAGATTAGTATGTCGCGTCTCAATTCTGTTTAACGCGTCGTTCCGATTACCTAAGCATGGTTAGGTTATATTACGCAAAGTGTGCGTGAAAAGTGATGCTAGATAAGTATGTCGCGCACAAGTCTCTTTAACGCGTCGTTCCGTTTACCTAAGCATGGTTAGGTTATATTACGCAAAGAGTGCGTGAAAAGTGACGCTAGATTAGTATGTCGCGTCTCAATTCTGTTTAACGCGTCGTTCCGATTACCTAAGCATGGTGAGGTTATATTACACAAAGTGTGCGTGAAAATTGACGCTAGATAAGTATGTCGCGTCACAAGTCTCTTTAACGCGTGTTTCTGATTACCTAAGCATGGTTAGGTTATATTAAACAAAGAGTGCGTGAAAAGTGATGCTAGATTAGTTTGTCGTGTCTCAAGTCTGTTTAACGCGTCGTTCCGAATACCAAAGCATGGTTAGGTTATATTACGCAAAGTGTGGGTGAAAAGTGACGCTAGATAAGTATGTCTCGTCACAAGTCTCTTTAACGCGTCGTTCCGATTACCTAAGCATGGTTAGGTTATATTATGCAAAGTGTGCGTGAAAAGTGACGCTAGATAAGTATGCCGCGTCACAAGTCTCTCTAACGCGTCGTTCCGATTACCTAAGCATGGTTTGGTTATATTACGCAAAGTGTGCTTAAAAAGTGACGCTAGATGAGTATGGCGTCTCTCAAGTCTATTTAACGCGTCGTTTCAATTATCATGCTTATGTCGCGTCACAAGTCTTTCTAACGCGTCATTCTGATTACCTAAGCATGATTATATTACGCAAAGTGTGCGTGAAAAGTGCCGCTAGATTAGTATGTTTCGTCTCAATTATCTTTAACGCGTTGTTGCGATTACCTAAGAATGGTTAGGTTACATTACGCAAAGCATGCGTGAAAACTGACGCTAGATTTGTATGCCGCTTCTAAATCCTCTTTAACGTGTTGTTCCGATTACCTAAGCATGGTTAGGTTATATTACGCAAAGCGTGCGTGAAATGTGACGCTAGATAAGAATGCCGCGTCTCAAGTTTGTTTAACGCGTTGTTCCGATTACCTAAGCATGGTTTGGCTATATTACGCAAAGTGTGCGTGAAAAAAGACGTTAGATAAGTATGTTGCGTCACAAGTCTCTTTAACGCGTCGATCCGATTACCTAAGCATGGTTAGGTTATATTATGCAAAGTGTGCTTAAAAATATACGCTAGAATAGTATGGCGCCTCTCAAGTCTATTTAACGCGACGTTTCGATTACCATGCTTATGTCGCCTCACAAGTCTCTCTAACGCGTCGTTCCGATTACTTAAGCATTGTTAGGTTTTATTACGCAAGGTGTGCGTGAAAAGTGACGCTAGATTAGTATGTCGCGTCTCGAGGCTATTTAATGTGTCGTTCCGATTATTTAAGCATGGTTAGGTTATAATATGCAAAATGTGCATGAAAAGTGACGCTAGATTAGTATGTCGCGTCTCAAGTCTCTTGTTCCGATCGGCTAATCATGGTTTGGTTATATTACGCAAAGTGTGCGTAAAAAGTGACACTAGACTAGTATGACGCGTCTTAATTCTATCTAACGCGTTGTTCCGATTAACTGAGCATGTTTAGATTATATTATGCAAAGTCTGCATGAAACGTAACGCTAGATTAGTATGTTCCGTCTCAAGTCACTTTAACGCGTCTTTTCGATGACTATGCTTATCTCGCGTCACAAGTCTCTTTAACGCGTCGTTCCGATTACCTAAGCATGGTTAGGTTTTATTACGCAAGGTGAGTGTGAAAAGTGACGCTAGATTAGTATGTCCTGTCTTAAGGCTCTTTAACCCGTTGTTCCGATTACCTAAGAATGGTTAGGTTATATTACGTAAAGCGTAAGTGAAAAGTGACGCTAGATTACTATGTCGCGTCTCAAATCTCTATAACTCGTCGTTCCGATTTCCTAAGCATGGTTAGGGTTATATTACGCAAAGTGTGCGTAAAAAGTGACGCTAGATTAATATGGCGCATCTCAAGTCTCTTTAACGCGTCGTTTCGATTACCATGCTTATGTCGCGTCACCAGTCTCTCTAACGCGTCGTTTTGATTACCTAAGTATGGTTATTTTATATTATGCAAAGTGTGCGTGAAAATGGACATTAGATTAGTATGTCGCTTCTCAAGGCTCTAAAAGTGACGCTAGATTAGTATGTTTCGTCTCAAGTCTCTTTAATGCGTCGTTTCGATTGCCATGCATATATCGCGTCACAAGTCTCTCTAACGCGTCGTTCCGATTACCTAAGCACGGTTAGGTTATATTACGCAAAGTGTGCGTGAAAAGTGACGCTAGATTAGTATATCGCGTCTTAATTCTCTTTAAAGAGTTGTTCCGATTACCTAAGAATAGTTAGGTTATATTACGCAAAGCATGCGTGAAAAGTGACGCTAGATTAGTATGCCGCTTCTCAATTCTCTTTAACGCGTTGTTCGGATTACCTAAGCATGGTTAGGTTATATTACACAAAGCGTGCATGAAAAGTGACGCTAGATTAGTACGATTACCTAAGCATGGTTAGGTTATATTACGCAAAGTGTGCGTGAAAATTGACGCTAGATAAGTATGTCGCGCACAAGTCTCTTTAACTCGTCGTTCCGTTTACCTAAGCATGGTTAGGTTATATTACGCAAAGAGTGCGTGAAAAGTGACGCTAGATTAGTATCTCGCTTATCAATTCTCTTTAACGCGTTGTTCCGATTACCTAAGCATGGTTAGGTTATATTACGCAAAGCGTGCGTGAAAAGTGACGCTAGATTAGTATGTCGCATCTCAATTCTGTTTAACGCGTCGTTCCGATTGCCTAAGCATGGTTAGGTTATATTACGCAAAGTGTGCGTGAAAAGTGACGCTAGATAAGTATGTCGCGCACAAGTCTCTTTAACGCGTCGTTCCGTTTACCTAAGCATGGTTAGGTTATATTACGCAAAGAGTGCGTGAAAAGTGACGCTAGATTAGTATGTCGCGTCTCAATTCTGTTTAACGCGTCGTTCCGATTACCTAAGCATGGTGAGGTTATATTACACAAAGTGTGCGTGAAAATTGACGCTAGATAAGTATGTCGCGTCACAAGTCTCTTTAACGCGTATTTCCGATTACCTAAGCATGGTTAGGTTATATTAAACAAAGAGTGCGTGAAAAGTGATGCTAGATTAGTTTGTCGTGTCTCAAGTCTGTTTAACGCGTCGTTCCGAATACCAAAGCATGGTTAGGTTATATTACGCAAAGTGTGGGTGAAAAGTGACGCTAGATAAGTATGTCTCGTCACAAGTCTCTTTAACGCGTCGTTCCGATTACCTAAGCATGGTTAGGTTATATTATGCAAAGTGTGCGTGAAAAGTGACGCTAGATAAGTATGTCGTGTCACAAGTCTCTTTAATGCGTCGTTCCGATTACCTAAGCATGGTTTGGTTATATTACGCAAAGTGTGCTTAAAAAGTGACGCTAGATGAGTATGGCGTCTCTCAAGTCTATTTAACGCGTCGTTTTGATTACCCTGCTTATGTCGCGTCACAAGTCTTTCTAACGCGTCATTCTGATTACCTAAGCATGATTATATTACGCAAAGTGTGCGTGAAAAGTGACGCTAGATTAGTATGTTTCGTCTCAATTATCTTTAACGAGTTGTTGCGATTACCTAAGAATGGTTAGGTTATATTACGCAAAGCATGCGTGAAAACTGACGCTAGATTTGTATGCCGCTTCTAAATCCTCTTTAACGTGTTGTTCCGATTACCTAAGCATGGTTAGGTTATATTACGCAAAGCGTGCGTGAAATGTGACGCTAGATAAGAATGCCGCGTCTCAAGTCTGTTTAACGCGTCGTTCCGATTACCTAAGCATTGTTAGGTTATATTACGCAAAGTGTGCGTGAAAAGTGACGCTAGATAAGTATGTTGCGTCACAAGTCTCTTTAACGCGTCGATCCGATTACCTAAGCATGGTTAGGTTATATTATGCAAAGTGTGCTTAAAAATATACGCTAGAATAGTATGGCGCCTCTCAAGTCTATTTAACGCGACGTTTCGATTACCATGCTTATGTCGCCTCACAAGTCTCTCTAACGCGTTTCTATTACGCAAGGTGTGCGTGAAAAGTGACGCTAGATTAGTATGTCGCGTCTCAAGGCTCTTTAATGTGTCGTTCCGATTATTTAAGCATGGTTAGGTTATAATATGCAAAATGTGCATGAAAAGTGACGCTAGATTAGTATGTCGCGTCTCAAGTCTCTTGTTCCGATTGCCTAATCATGGTTAGGTTATATTACGCAAAGTGTGCGTAAAAAGTGACGCTAGACTAGTATGACGCGTCTTAATTCTATCTAACGCGTTGTTCCGATTAACTGAGCATGTTTAGATTATATTATGCAAAGTCTGCATGAAACGTAACGCTAGATTAGTATGTTCCGTCTCAAGTCACTTTAACGCGTCTTTTCGATTACTATGCTTATCTCGCGTCACAAGTCTCTTTAACGCGTCGTTCCGATTACCTAAGCATGGTTAGGTTTTATTACGCAAGGTGAGTGTGAAAAGTGACGCTAGATTAGTATGTGCTGTCTTAAGGCTCTTTAACCCGTTGTTCCGATTACCTAAGTATGGTTAGGTTATATTACGTAAAGCGTGAGTGAAAAGTGACGCTAGATTAGTATGTCGCGTCTCAAATCTCTATAACTCGTCGTTCCGATTTCCTAAGCATGGTTAAGGTTATATTACGCAAAGTGTGCGTAAAAAGTGACGCTAGATTAATATGGCGCATCTCAAGTCTCTTTAACGCGTCGTTTCGATTACCATGCTTATGTCGCGTCACCAGTCTCTCTAACGCGTCGTTTTGATTACCTAAGTATGGTTATTTTATATTATGCAAAGTGTGCGTGAAAATGGACATTAGATTAGTATGTCGCTTCTCAAGGCTCTAAAAGTGACGCTAGATTAGTATGTTTCGTCTCAAGTCTCTTTAATGCGTCGTTTCGATTGCCATGCATATATCGCGTCACAAGTCTCTCTAACGCGTTGTTCCGATTACCTAAGCACGGTTAGGTTATATTACGCAAAGTGTGCGTGAAAAGGGACGCTAGATTAGTATATCGCGTCTTAATTCTCTTTAAAGAGTTGTTCCGATTACCTAAGAATAGTTAGGTTATATTACGCAAAGCATGCGTGAAAAGTGACGCTAGATTAGTATGCCGCTTCTCAATTCTCTTTAACGCGTTGTTCCGATTACCTAAGCATGGTTAGGTTATATTACGCAAAGCGTGCATGAAAAGTGACGCTAGATTAGTACGATTACCTAAGCATGGTTAGGTTATATTACGCAAAGTGTGCGTGAAAAGTGACGCTAGATAAGTATGTCGCGCACAAGTCTCTTTAACTCGTCGTTCCGTTTACCTAAGCATGGTTAGGTTATATTACGCAAAGAGTGCGTGAAAAGTGACGCTAGATTAGTATGTCGCTTATCAATTCTCTTTAACGCGTTGTTCCGATTACCTAAGCATGGTTAGGTTATATTACGCAAAGCGTGCGTGAAAAGTGACGCTAGATTAGTATGTCGCGTCTCAATTCTGTTTAACGCGTCGTTCCGATTACCTAAGCATGGTTAGGTTATATTACGCAAAGTGTGCGTGAAAAGTGACGCTAGATAAGTATGTCGCGCACAAGTCTCTTTAACGCGTCGTTCCGTTTACCTAAGCATGGTTAGGTTATATTACGCAAAGAGTGCGTGAAAAGTGACGCTAGATTAGTATGTCGCGTCTCAATTCTGTTTAACGCGTCGTTCCGATTACCTAAGCATGGTGAGGTTATATTACACAAAGTGTGCGTGAAAATTGACGCTAGATAAGTATGTCGCGTCACAAGTCTCTTTAACGCGTATTTCCGATTACCTAAGCATGGTTAGGTTATATTAAACAAAGAGTGCGTGAAAAGTGATGCTAGATTAGTTTGTCGTGTCTCAAGTCTGTTTAACGCGTCGTTCCGAATACCAAAGCATGGTTAGGTTATATTACGCAAAGTGTGGGTGAAAAGTGACGCTAGATAAGTATGTCTCGTCACAAGTCTCTTTAACGCGTCGTTCCGATTACCTAAGCATGGTTAGGTTATATTATGCAAAGTGTGCGTGAAAAGTGACGCTAGATAAGTATGCCGCGTCACAAGTCTCTTTAACGCGTCGTTCCGATTACCTAAGCATGGTTTGGTTATATTACGCAAAGTGTGCTTAAAAAGTGACGCTAGATGAGTATGGCGTCTCTCAAGTCTATTTAACGCGTCGTTTCGATTACCATGCTTATGTCGCGTCACAAGTCTTTCTAACGCGTCATTCTGATTACCTAAGCATGGTTATATTACGCAAAGTGTGCGTGAAAAGTGACGCTAGATTAGTATGTTTCGTCTCAATTATCTTTAACGCGTTGTTGCGATTACCTAAGAATGGTTAGGTTACATTACGCAAAGCATGCGTGAAAACTGACGCTAGATTGGTATGCCGCTTCTAAATCCTCTTTAACGCATTGTTCCGATTACCTAAGCATGGTTAGGTTATATTACGCAAAGCGTGCGTGAAATGTGACGCTAGATAAGAATGCCGCGTCTCAAGTTTGTTTAACGCGTCGTTCCGATTACCTAAGCATTGTTAGGTTATATTACGCAAAGTGTGCGTGAAAAGAGACGCTAGATAAGTATGTTGCGTCACAAGTCTCTTTAACGCGTCGATCCGATTACCTAAGCATGGTTAGGTTATATTATGCAAAGTGTGCTTAAAAATTTACGCTAGAATAGTATGGCGCCTCTCAAGTCTATTTAACGCGACGTTTCGATTACCATGCTTATGTCGCCTCACAAGTCTCTCTAACGCGTCGTTCCGATTACTTAAGCATTGTTAGGTTTTATTACGCAAGGTGTGCGTGAAAAGTGACGCTAGATTAGTATGTCGCGTCTCAAGGCTCTTTAATGTGTCGTTCCGATTATTTAAGCATGGTTAGGTTATAATATGCAAAATGTGCATGAAAAGTGACGCTAGATTAGTATGTCGCGTCTCAAGTCTCTTGTTCCGATTGCCTAATCATGGTTAGGTTATATTACGCAAAGTGTGCGTAAAAAGTGACGCTAGACTAGTATGACGCGTCTTAATTCTATCTAACGCGTTGTTCCGATTAACTGAGCATGTTTAGATTATATTATGCAAAGTCTGCATGAAACGTAACGCTAGATTAGTATGTTCCGTCTCAAGTCACTTTAACGCGTCTTTTCGATTACTATGCTTATCTCGCGTCACAAGTCTCTTTAACGCGTCGTTCCGATTACCTAAGCATGGTTAGGTTTTATTACGCAAGGTGAGTGTGAAAAGTGACGCTAGATTAGTATGTCCTGTCTTAAGGCTCTTTAACCCGTTGTTCCGATTACCTAAGAATGGTTAGGTTATATTACGTAAAGCGTAAGTGAAAAGTGACGCTAGATTACTATGTCGCGTCTCAAATCTCTATAACTCGTCGTTCCGATTTTCTAAGCATGGTTAGGGTTATATTACGCAAAGTGTGCGTAAAAAGTGACGCTAGATTAATATGACGCATCTCAAGTCTCTTTAACGCGTCGTTTCGATTACCATACTTATGTCGCGTCACCAGTCTTTCTAACGCGTCGTTTTGATTATCTAAGTATTGTTATTTTATATTATGCAAAGTGTGCGTGAAAATGGACATTAGATTAGTATGTCGCTTCTCAAGGCTCTAAAAGTGACGCTAGATTAGTATGTTTCGTCTCAAGTCTCTTTAATGCGTCGTTTCGATTGCCATGCATATATCGCGTCACAAGTCTCTCTAACGCGTTGTTCCGATTACCTAAGCACGGTTTGGTTATATTACGCAAAGTGTGCGTGAAAAGGGACGCTAGATTAGTATATCGCGTCTTAATTCTCTTTAAAGAGTTGTTCCGATTACCTAAGAATAGTTAGGTTATATTACGCAAAGCATGCGTGAAAAGTGACGCTAGATTAGTATGCCGCTTCTCAATTCTCTTTAACGCGTTGTTCCGATTACCTAAGCATGGTTAGGTTATATTACGCAAAGCGTGCATGAAAAGTGACGCTAGATTAGTACGATTACCTAAGCATGGTTAGGTTATATTACGCAAAGTGTGCGTGAAAAGTGACGCTAGATAAGTATGTCGCGCACAAGTCTCTTTAACTCGTCGTTCCGTTTACCTAAGCATGGTTAGGTTATATTACGCAAAGAGTGCGTGAAAAGTGACGCTAGATTAGTATGTCGCTTATCAATTCTCTTTAACGCGTTGTTCCGATTACCTAAGCATGGTTAGGTTATATTACGCAAAGCGTGCGTGAAAAGTGACGCTAGATTAGTATGTCGCGTCTCAATTCTGTTTAACGCGTCGTTCCGATTACCTAAGCATGGTTAGGTTATATTACGCAAAGTGTGCGTGAAAAGTGACGCTAGATAAGTATGTCGCGCACAAGTCTCTTTAACGCGTCGTTCCGTTTACCTAAGCATGGTTAGGTTATATTACGCAAAGAGTGCGTGAAAAGTGACGCTAGATTAGTATGTCGCGTCTCAATTCTGTTTAACGCGTCGTTCCGATTACCTAAGCATGGTGAGGTTATATTACACAAAGTGTGCGTGAAAATTGACGCTAGATAAGTATGTCGCGTCACAAGTCTCTTTAACGCGTATTTCCGATTACCTAAGCATGGTTAGGTTATATTAAACAAAGAGTGCGTGAAAAGTGATGCTAGATTAGTTTGTCGTGTCTCAAGTCTGTTTAACGCGTCGTTCCGAATACCAAAGCATGGTTAGGTTATATTACGCAAAGTGTGGGTGAAAAGTGACGCTAGATAAGTATGTCTCGTCACAAGTCTCTTTAACGCGTCGTTCCGATTACCTAAGCATGGTTAGGTTATATTATGCAAAGTGTGCGTGAAAAGTGACGCTAGATAAGTATGCCGCGTCACAAGTCTCTTTAATGCGTCGTTCCGATTACCTAAGCATGGTTTGGTTATATTACGCAAAGTGTGCTTAAAAAGTGACGCTAGATTAGTATGGCGTCTCTCAAGTCTATTTAACGCGTCGTTTCAATTATCATGCTTATGTCGCGTCACAAGTCTTTCTAACGCGTCATTCTGATTACCTAAGCATGATTATATTACGCAAAGTGTGCGTGAAAAGTGCCGCTAGATTAGTATGTTTCGTCTCAATTATCTTTAACGCGTTGTTGCGATTACCTAAGAATGGTTAGGTTACATTACGCAAAGCATGCGTGAAAACTGACGCTAGATTTGTATGCCGCTTCTAAATCCTCTTTAACGTGTTGTTCCGATTACCTAAGCATGGTTAGGTTATATTACGCAAAGCGTGCGTGAAATGTGACGCTAGATAAGAATGCCGCGTCTCAAGTTTGTTTAACGCGTTGTTCCGATTACCTAAGCATGGTTTGGCTATATTACGCAAAGTGTGCGTGAAAAAAGACGCTAGATAAGTATGTTGCGTCACAAGTCTCTTTAACGCGTCGATCCGATTACCTAAGCATGGTTAGGTTATATTATGCAAAGTGTGCTTAAAAATATACGCTAGAATAGTATGGCGCCTCTCAAGTCTATTTAACGCGACGTTTCGATTACCATGCTTATGTCGCCTCACAAGTCTCTCTAACGCGTCGTTCCGATTACTTAAGCATTGTTAGGTTTTATTACGCAAGGTGTGCTTGAAAAGTGACGCTAGATTAGTATGTCGCGTCTCGAGGCTATTTAATGTGTCGTTCCGATTATTTAAGCATGGTTAGGTTATAATATGCAAAATGTGCATGAAAAGTGACGCTAGATTAGTATGTCGCGTCTCAAGTCTCTTGTTCCGATCGGCTAATCATGGTTTGGTTATATTTCGCAAAGTGTGCGTAAAAAGTGACACTAGACTAGTATGACGCGTCTTAATTCTATCTAACGCGTTGTTCCGATTAACTGAGCATGTTTAGATTATATTATGCAAAGTCTGCATGAAACGTAACGCTAGATTAGTATGTTCCGTCTCAAGTCACTTTAACGCGTCTTTTCGATTACTATGCTTATCTCGCGTCACAAGTCTCTTTAACGCGTCGTTCCGATTACCTAAGCATGGTTAGGTTTTATTACGCAAGGTGAGTGTGAAAAGTGACGCTAGATTAGTATGTCCTGTCTTAAGGCTCTTTAACTCGTTGTTCCGATTACCTAAGAATGGTTAGGTTATATTACGTAAAGCGTAAGTGAAAAGTGACGCTAGATTACTATGTCGCGTCTCAAATCTCTATAACTCATCAATCCGATTTTCTAAGCATGGTTAGGGTTATATTACGCAAAGTGTGCGTAAAAAGTGACGCTAGATTAATATGACGCATCTCAAGTCTCTTTAACGCGTCGTTTCGATTACCATGCTTATGTCGCGTCACCAGTCTCTCTAACGCGTCGTTTTGATTACCTAAGTATGGTTATTTTATATTATGCAAAGTGTGCGTGAAAATGGACATTAGATTAGTATGTCGCTTCTCAAGGCTCTAAAAGTGACGCTAGATTAGTATGTTTCGTCTCAAGTCTCTTTAATGCGTCGTTTCGATTGCCATGCATATATCGCGTCACAAGTCTCTCTAACGCGTTGTTCCGATTACCTAAGCACGGTTAGGTTATATTACGCAAAGTGTGCGTGAAAAGGGACGCTAGATTAGTATATCGCGTCTTAATTCTCTTTAAAGAGTTGTTCCGATTACCTAAGAATAGTTAGGTTATATTACGCAAAGCATGCGTGAAAAGTGACGCTAGATTAGTATGCCGCTTCTCAATTCTCTTTAACGCGTTGTTCCGATTACCTAAGCATGGTTAGGTTATATTACGCAAAGCGTGCATGAAAAGTGACGCTAGATTAGTACGATTACCTAAGCATGGTTAGGTTATATTACGCAAAGTGTGCGTGAAAAATGACGCTAGATAAGTATGTCGCGCACAAGTCTCTTTAACTCGTCGTTCCGTTTACCTAAGCATGGTTAGGTTATATTACGCAAAGAGTGCGTGAAAAGTGACGCTAGATTAGTATGTCGCTTATCAATTCTCTTTAACGAGTTGTTCCGATTACCTAAGCATGGTTAGGTTATATTACGCAAAGCGTGTGTGAAAAGTGACGCTAGATTAGTATGTCGCGTCTAAATTCTGTTTAACGCGTCGTTCCGATTGCCTAAGCATGGTTAGGTTATATTACGCAAAGTGTGCGCGAAAAGTGATGCTAGATAAGTATGTCGCGCACAAGTCTCTTTAACGCGTCGTTCCGTTTACCTAAGCATGGTTAGGTTATATTACGCAAAGAGTGCGTGAAAAGTGACGCTAGATTAGTATGTCGCGTCTCAATTCTGTTTAACGCGTCGTTCCGATTACCTAAGCATGGTGAGGTTATATTACACAAAGTGTGCGTGAAAATTGACGCTAGATAAGTATGTCGCGTCACAAGTCTCTTTAACGCGTATTTCCGATTACCTAAGCATGGTTAGGTTATATTAAACAAAGAGTGCGTGAAAAGTGATGCTAGATTAGTTTGTCGTGTCTCAAGTCTGTTTAACGCGTCGTTCCGAATACCAAAGCATGGTTAGGTTATATTACGCAAAGTGTGGGTGAAAAGTGACGCTAGATAAGTATGTCTCGTCACAAGTCTCTTTAACGCGTCGTTCCGATTACCTAAGCATGGTTAGGTTATATTATGCAAAGTGTGCGTGAAAAGTGACGCTAGATAAGTATGCCGCGTCACAAGTCTCTTTAATGCGTCGTTCCGATTACCTAAGCATGGTTTGGTTATATTACGCAAAGTGTGCTTAAAAAGTGACGCTAGATTAGTATGGCGTCTCTCAAGTCTATTTAACGCGTCGTTTCAATTATCATGCTTATGTCGCGTCACAAGTCTTTCTAACGCGTCATTCTGATTACCTAAGCATGGTTATATTACGCAAAGTGTGCGTGAAAAGTGACGCTAGATTAGTATGTTTCGTCTCAATTATCTTTAACGAGTTGTTGCGATTACCTAAGAATGGTTAGGTTACATTACGCAAAGCATGCGTGAAAACTGACGCTAGATTGGTATGCCGCTTCTAAATCCTCTTTAACGCATTGTTCCGATTACCTAAGCATGGTTAGGTTATATTACGCAAAGCGTGCGTGAAATGTGACGCTAGATAAGAATGCCGCGTCTCAAGTCTGTTTAACGCGTCGTTCCGATTACCTAAGCATGGTTTGGTTAAATTACGCAAAGTGTGCGTGAAAAGTGACGCTAGATAAGTATGTTGCGTCACAAGTCTCTTTAACGCGTCGATCCGATTACCTAAGCATGGTTAGGTTATATTATGCAAAGTGTGCTTAAAAATTTAAGCTAGAATAGTATGGCGCCTCTCAAGTCTATTTAACGCGACGTTTCGATTACCATGCTTATGTCGCCTCACAAGTCTCTCTAACGCGTTTCTATTACGCAAGGTGTGCGTGAAAAGTGACGCTAGATTAGTATGTCGCGTCTCAAGGCTCTTTAATGTGTCGTTCCGATTATTTAAGCATGGTTAGGTTATAATATGCAAAATGTGCATGAAAAGTGACGCTAGATTAGTATGTCGCGTCTCAAGTCTCTTGTTCCGATTGCCTAATCATGGTTAGGTTATATTACGCAAAGTGTGCGTAAAAAGTGACGCTAGACTAGTATGACGCGTCTTAATTCTATCTAACGCGTTGTTCCGATTAACTGAGCATGTTTAGATTATATTATGCAAAGTCTGCATGAAACGTAACGCTAGATTAGTATGTTCCGTCTCAAGTCACTTTAACGGGTCGTTTCGATTACTATGCTTATCTCGCGTCACAAGTCTCTTTAACGCGTCGTTCCGATTACCTAAGCATGGTTAGGTTTTATTACGCAAGGTGAGTGTGAAAAGTGACGCTAGATTAGTATGTGCTGTCTTAAGGCTCTTTAACCCGTTGTTCTGATTACCTAAGTATGGTTAGGTTATATTACGTAAAGCGTGAGTGAAAAGTGACGCTAGATTAGTATGTCGCGTCTCAAATCTCTATAACTCGTCGTTCCGATTTCCTAAGCATGGTTAAGGTTATATTACGCAAAGTGTGCGTAAAAAGTGACGCTAGATTAATATGGCGCATCTCAAGTCTCTTTAACGCGTCGTTTCGATTACCATGCTTATGTCGCGTCACCAGTCTCTCTAACGCGTCGTTTTGATTACCTAAGTATGGTTATTTTATATTATGCAAAGTGTGCGTGAAAATGGACATTAGATTAGTATGTCGCTTCTCAAGGCTCTAAAAGTGACGCTAGATTAGTATGTTTCGTCTCAAGTCTCTTTAATGCGTCGTTTCGATTGCCATGCATATATCGCGTCACAAGTCTCTCTAACGCGTTGTTCCGATTACCTAAGCACGGTTAGGTTATATTACGCAAAGTGTGCGTGAAAAGTGACGCTAGATTAGTATATCGCGTCTTAATTCTCTTTAAAGAGTTGTTCCGATTACCTAAGAATAGTTAGGTTATATTACGCAAAGCATGCGTGAAAAGTGACGCTAGATTAGTATGCCGCTTCTCAATTCTCTTTAACGCGTTGTTCCGATTACCTAAGCATGGTTAGGTTATATTACGCAAAGCGTGCATGAAAAGTGACGCTAGATTAGTACGATTACCTAAGCATGGTTAGGTTATATTACGCAAAGTGTGCGTGAAAAATGACGCTAGATAAGTATGTCGCGCACAAGTCTCTTTAACTCGTCGTTCCGTTTACCTAAGCATGGTTAGGTTATATTACGCAAAGAGTGCGTGAAAAGTGACGCTAGATTAGTATGTCGCTTATCAATTCTCTTTAACGAGTTGTTCCGATTACCTAAGCATGGTTAGGTTATATTACGCAAAGCGTGTGTGAAAAGTGACGCTAGATTAGTATGTCGCGTCTAAATTCTGTTTAACGCGTCGTTCCGATTGCCTAAGCATGGTTAGGTTATATTACGCAAAGTGTGCGCGAAAAGTGATGCCAGATAAGTATGTCGCGCACAAGTCTCTTTAACGCGTCGTTCCGTTTACCTAAGCATGGTTAGGTTATATTACTCAAAGAGTGCGTGAAAAGTGACGCTAGATTAGTATGTCGCGTCTCAATTCTGTTTAACGCGTCGTTCCGATTACCTAAGCATGGTGAGGTTATATTACACAAAGTGTGCGTGAAAATTGACGCTAGATAAGTATGTCGCGTCACAAGTCTCTTTAACGCGTATTTCCGATTACCTAAGCATGGTTAGGTTATATTAAACAAAGAGTGCGTGAAAAGTGATGCTAGATTAGTTTGTCGTGTCTCAAGTCTGTTTAACGCGTCGTTCCGAATACCAAAGCATGGTTAGGTTATATTACGCAAAGTGTGGGTGAAAAGTGACGCTAGATAAGTATGTCTCGTCACAAGTCTCTTTAACGCGTCGTTCCGATTACCTAAGCATGGTTAGGTTATATTATGCAAAGTGTGCGTGAAAAGTGACGCTAGATAAGTATGTCGTGTCACAAGTCTCTTTAATGCGTCGTTCCGATTACCTAAGCATGGTTTGGTTATATTACGCAAAGTGTGCTTAAAAAGTGACGCTAGATGAGTATGGCGTCTCTCAAGTCTATTTAACGCGTCGTTTCGATTATCATGCTTATGTCGCGTCACAAGTCTTTCTAACGCGTCATTCTGATTACCTAAGCATGGTTATATTACGCAAAGTGTGCGTGAAAAGTGCCGCTAGATTAGTATGTTTCGTCTCAATTATCTTTAACGAGTTGTTGCGATTACCTAAGAATGGTTAGGTTACATTACGCAAAGCATGCGTGAAAACTGACGCTAGATTAGTTTGCCGCTTCTAAATCCTCTTTAACGTGTTGTTCCGATTACCTAAGCATGGTTAGGTTATATTACGCAAAGCGTGCGTGAAATGTGACGCTAGATAAGAATGCCGCGTCTCAAGTTTGTTTAACGCGTCGTTCCGATTACCTAAGCATTGTTAGGTTATATTACGCAAAGTGTGCGTGAAAAAAGACGCTAGATAAGTATGTTGCGTCACAAGTCTCTTTAACGCGTCGATCCGATTACCTAAGCATGGTTAGGTTATATTATGCAAAGTGTGCTTAAAAATTTACGCTAGAATAGTATGGCGCCTCTCAAGTCTATTTAACGCGACGTTTCGATTACCATGCTTATGTCGCCTCACAAGTCTCTCTAACGCGTCGTTCCGATTACTTAAGCATTGTTAGGTTTTATTACGCAAGGTGTGCGTGAAAAGTGACGCTAGATTAGTATGTCGCGTCTCAAGGCTCTTTAATGTGTCGTTCCGATTATTTAAGCATGGTTAGGTTATAATATGCAAAATGTGCATGAAAAGTGACGCTAGATTAGTATGTCGCGTCTCAAGTCTCTTGTTCCGATTGCCTAATCATGGTTAGGTTATATTACGCAAAGTGTGCGTAAAAAGTGACGCTAGACTAGTATGACGCGTCTTAATTCTATCTAACGCGTTGTTCCGATTAACTGAGCATGTTTAGATTATATTATGCAAAGTCTGCATGAAACGTAACGCTAGATTAGTATGTTCCGTCTCAAGTCACTTTAACGCGTCTTTTCGATTACTATGCTTATCTCGCGTCACAAGTCTCTTTAACGCGTCGTTCCGATTACCTAAGCATGGTTAGGTTTTATTACGCAAGGTGAGTGTGAAAAGTGACGCTAGATTAGTATGTGCTGTCTTAAGGCTCTTTAACCCGTTGTTCCGATTACCTAAGTATGGTTAGGTTATATTACGTAAAGCGTGAGTGAAAAGTGACGCTAGATTAGTATGTCGCGTCTCAAATCTCTATAACTCGTCGTTCCGATTTCCTAAGCATGGTTAAGGTTATATTACGCAAAGTGTGCGTAAAAAGTGACGCTAGATTAATATGGCGCATCTCAAGTCTCTTTAACGCGTCGTTTCGATTACCATGCTTATGTCGCGTCACCAGTCTCTCTAACGCGTCGTTTTGATTACCTAAGTATGGTTATTTTATATTATGCAAAGTGTGCGTGAAAATGGACATTAGATTAGTATGTCGCTTCTCAAGGCTCTAAAAGTGACGCTAGATTAGTATGTTTCGTCTCAAGTCTCTTTAATGCGTCGTTTCGATTGCCATGCATATATCGCGTCACAAGTCTCTCTAACGCGTTGTTCCGATTACCTAAGCACGGTTAGGTTATATTACGCAAAGTGTGCGTGAAAAGTGATGCTAGATTAGTATATCGCGTCTTAATTCTCTTTAAAGAGTTGTTCCGATTACCTAAGAATAGTTAGGTTATATTACGCAAAGCATGCGTGAAAAGTGACGCTAGATTAGTATGGCCGCTTCTCAATTCTCTTAACGCGTTGTTCCGATTACCTAAGCATGGTTAGGTTATATTACGCAAAGCGTGCATGAAAAGTGACGCTAGATTAGTACGATTACCTAAGCATGGTTAGGTTATATTACGCAAAGTGTGCGTGAAAAAATGACGCTAGATAAGTATGTCGCGCACAAGTCTCTTTAACAGTGTTGTTCCGTTTACCTAAGCATGGTTAAGGTTAATTACGCAAAGAGTGCGTGAAAGTGACGCTAGATTAGTATCTCGCTTATCAATTCTCTTAACGAGTTGTTCCGATTACCTAAGCATGGTTAGGTTATATTACGCAAAGCGTGCGTGAAAAGTGACGCTAGATTAGTATGTCGCGTCTAAATTCTGTTTAACGCGTCGTTCCGATTACCTAAGCATGGTTAGGTTATATTACGCAAAGTGTGCGTGAAAAGTGATGCTAGATAAGTATGTCGCGCACAAGTACCTAAGCATGGTTAGGTTATATTACGCAAAGAGTGCGTGAAAAGTGACGCTAGATTAGTATGTCGCGTCTCAATTCTGTTAACGCGTCGTTCCGATTACCTAAGCATGGTGAGGTTATATTACACAAAGTGTGCGTGAAAATTGACGCTAGATAAGTATGTCGCGTCACAAGTCTCTTTAAACGCGTGTTTTCGATTACCTTTAGCATTGTTAGGTTATATTAAACAAAGAGTGCGTGAAAAGTGATGCTAGATTAGTTTGTCGTGTCTCAAGTCTGTTTAACGCGTCGTTCCGAATACCAAAGCATGGTTAGGTTATATTACGCAAAGTGTGGGTGAAAAGTGACGCTAGATAAGTATGTCGCGTCACAAGTCTCTTTAAC